>NC_026004.2:78188600-78395313 GCF_000442705.2 Elaeis guineensis | reverse complement strand
CATTTACACCCAATAGGTATAATACCTTCAGGTGGATCTACCAAGGTCCAGACTTGGTTTGAGTGCATCGAGTCAATTTTTGATCTCATTACCTCTAACCATTTCTTGGAGTCGATATCTAATATCGCCTCATCATAGGTCTTGGGATCATCACCATGAACCCCATTTTCCATGAGGAACATTTTCTCTACATCCTCTTGTATGGTACCTAAGTACCTTCCAGGAGGATGAAAAATTCTAGTCGATCTACGAGGTGGAAGAGGTTGTATTAGGACTGGTTGTGATTGATTAGATTCCTCAAGTTCTTTAGCTCGTTGCTCTTGGAAGACATTCTCCTTGAGCTTAATTATTCTTCCGATGCCACCATCTTAAATAAACTTTTTTTCAAGAAAAATAATATTTGACTTACAATCACATTGTAGTCTTTCGGAATATAAAAATAATATCCTAATGACTCTTTAGGATATCCTATGAACCAAGCTCAAAAGACCTGAATTCTAACTTGTCCGTCTGCTGTCTCTTGACATGAGTCGGACATCCCCAAATTCTGAGATGATTCAGACTTGGCTTCTTACCATGCCATATCTCATATGGTGTGGTAGGAATGATTTTAGAGAGAACCCTATTTAATACATAAATTGCTGTCATGAGACAATGTCTCCAAAGAAATTTTGGGAGGTCTGTGAAGCTCATCATGGATCAGACCATATCTAATAGGGTCCGATTTCTCCATTCTGAAATTCCGTTGAGTTGAGGCATTCCAGGTAGAGTCCATTAAGAGACTATACCATTATCTTAAGATAGTCTAGAAATTTCTGACTAAGGTATTCACCTCCTCGATCTGATCGAAAAACCTTAATGGGCTTTTCTATTTGTTTTTCTATCTCATATCTGAATTCTTTGAACCTTTCAAAGGCTTCAAACTTGTGTTTCATTAGAAGTATATATCCGTACCTAGACATATCATCAGTAAAGGTAATGAAGTAGATAAAGTTGCCTCTAGCCGGCATATCAAATGGGTCGCACACATCCGTATATACTAGGGCAAGTAGGTCTGTGGCCCTTTCCCCATGTCCCACAAAAGGGAGCTTGGTCATTTTGCCTTAAAGGCATGATTCACAAACTGGATATGACTCGAAAGTCAACGGACTCAGTAGCCCGAATTTCTCCAATTTGTTAACCCTATCTTCTGCTATATGACCTAGCCTTAGGTGCCACAGATACTTATCATTTAGACTATCTCTAGACCTTTTAATTCCTATGGCATTCATATTTTGCTCAATATTAAAAACAGATACATCAACATGTAACTGATAGAGACCATTAATAACAAAACCATTTGCAACTTTATTATTTTTATAAAATATGTTACAATGGTCTTTATGAAAGCTAATCACATAGCCTTCTTGTGTTAAACATGAAACAGAAATCAAATTCCTGCTTGCTGCAGGCACATAATAACAGTCTCTTAAAACTAAATCTAATCCTAACGGTAATCGCAGAGGGTAAGTTCCTACGGCCACAGCAGCAACTCTTGCTCCATTTCCGACACGTAGGATCATCTCCCCATCCCTCAGCCTCCTGCTCTCCTCAAGACCCTGCATAGAAGTACATAAATGAGCACTAGAACCAGAGTCAAGCATCCAACTGGATGCAGAAGAAACCGTAAGATTAGATTCGATAATGAGCATACCTCCAGAAGGACCATCCTTCTTGTTCTCAGGGTGGCCAAGTACTGAGGACAGTTTCGCTTCCAATGGCCTTCTGACTGACAGTGGAAATACTTTTCCTTTTCAGAAGCCTTCTTCTTCGATCCTGTCTTCTTGTTCTTGCCATCCACCTTCTGCTTCTTCACAGACTTCTTTTTCTTTCCAAAAGATTTTCTCTTGGAAGAAGTCTGCTCCACAGTAAGAACTGAGCCTTTTGAACCTTTCATTGAAAGCTCAGTCGTAACCAGCATATTTATTAACTCGGCCAAGGTACATTGCATCTTATACATATGGAAGTTTATGATGAACTGACCATATGCATCGGACAAGGACTGAAGGATCACATCAATCTGAAAATCCTTGTCTAAGATGATACCAAGCTTCTCAAGCTCCTCAAGATCCTTGATCATTATCAAACAATGATCTTGGACTGACTGTCCATCACGCATCTTGGCCTTAAAAAGTCTTTGACAGACTTGATACTTGGCCGCGCGACTCTGTTCACCAAACAACTCTTGTAGGTGAGCCAATATTTGACGGATAGTCAAAATATTTTTATGTTGGCACTGTAAATCATCAGATATTGCACCCAACATGTAGTACCTGGCTTTGTTATCATCATCTGTCCACTTTTCCAGAGACACTCTTTGTTCAGCAGTCGGACGTGCTGGCATGGCAGGTGGGTCCTGGTCCAAGACATGAGTCAATTTTTTGGAACCCAGAATAATTCTGTAGTTCCTCAATCAGTCTTTAAAATTTGATCCAGTCAGTCTATGAGTGTCTAGAATTTTGGTCAGGGGGTTTGAGGCAGACATATTTTCTGTAGAGAGTCAAAAGTTTCAAGTTAGATTTTGTAATCAGACTCAACCAATTTGTTTAGGGTTTTTATTTTTAAACAAATTAGGCTCCCACTATTTTCTCAGATCCCTACACTTCCTTGGTAGAGATGTGAAAATCTCCGTGATTAGTGATTTCTAGTTGGTGGTGCAGTCTCATCGACTGGCTCATCACCTCACCTAACAATTATTGGTGATGAGTCAACCGATGAGTGGACAACTCTTGTCCAATGATTCTCTAATCATGGTGCACCCAAAACTTGATCTCTAATTCATGAAGCTCACCGTATCCGAGATATTGCTCCAATCCTTAGTTAAGCCAAACCCACCATTTGCATGAACTAGATTCCTGATTGGGTCCCTCACCGTATCTAGAATATTAAGCCCAACCCATCCTCTAATCCATAGCATCCAATGCCTAATGGACATGGTTGCATCTTTCCGGTGCAACTGAGCCACTGTAACTAGCTGAGAATAATCAACCCCGGGAAGGGCCCGCACATCCATAATGGTGGAAGACCTAGACTTAATATTTTCTTAGAGAGATTTGATTTAGGTCTCTTTAAACTTGGCTTGACATAGTTATAATAATTATGACTAGCCTAGTGGTATGGATCAGCTTGAATTGTTAGCCACCTCAAATCAAAACTGGATCAACACATATGGCCAGGTAAGTGAGACCAGTGGGAGGGATATGCCATTAACTCGATAAGAATGCATTCGAGTCGAGTAGCTCTCAATTAAAAACCAGTCGGTCGCATCTGCCCAACTTACCTTAGATACCAAATTGTCGAACCAGAATTAATTGAGTTAGTCTACAATCCAGGCTCTAACTACTAAGCCAAATTAGGTCTTAACTTGATCGAGTCATATCTAAATGTGATTCGACCTTGACCCAGACTTAATCCTATTAGGCTAGTCAATTATTAGCTTTCATGATCCCACCTAACCAGCTCTTGATTCGATTTGATCAATCGTTAGACCTAATTGAGCTACCCAAGCCTGAACCCAATCTTATGAAAATATCTTAGATCTAAAATTCTCAATTTTAGACCTAACTTAATTTCATAAGCTCAATACATTAATTAAGTTTGGGTTCATAAATAAAGTATGTAAAATAAATCCTAGGGTTTCAGGATCTAGGGTTTTGCAGAAAAATAAGTTTTGATTTTTGATTAAGGATGAACGCGCGGCACCCCTATACGTTATATGAACACCCCATTGAATGGGAAGAGAGGGTCTTAAAATCTTACTTTATTCTTATGACCGGACGGTCATGAGGAACACCTTAATCAGAAATATAAATTTTAACTACAAAACTAGTTAGATCTAAATTAACATATCACATATACAATTTAAGATATAACTAATACATGCTTTGCATACATCTCATGTATCAAAAATCAATCTAATTAACATGCTTTCAGATCTGATACATCACATATAATATCTAAAAAATAAAATTTAAATTAAACTATTCAAAATAAAAACTATTCTAGACAAGTTACTAGAATAATTCTACAACTAGTCTAGGCATGCAACAGATCAATTTTATGAAATAATTAAAATTTTATTTTTATTTTTTGATCTAATTATAATAATTATAACATTAAAAATAGAGAATAAATTATATTTAATTCATATTTTAATCTCATTAAAATATAAAACTTAAGACTATTCATGGATTCATTTAATCCTAGTCTAGTTATGCATCTCATGCATGTTAGATCTTCTTAGATTTAATTTTAAATATTTTAATTTTAGATCCTATCATATCTGATATGATATTTAAAATTATTTAATATTAGATAGATTAAAATTAAAATCAGATCTAAAATAGATCTGAAATAGAGCCAACAATCTGGCTCTGATACCACTTGAAGGGAAAAATCGCCTTTTTCCTGTGTAGGATCTTCCAGATTTCACCAAATCTGAGGTGGAATAAATTTTATATTTTTATCCTACACTATTTTAGATCTAATATTTATTAGATCTAATTTTATTATCTAATATTTAAAATCTAAAATTAAATCTAAAAGTATGAGAAATATAGACATACCTTAAGGGTAATCTAATTATCCTGTAGATGATCGCAGCACTGCCTGAGGTTCTGATGTAGCCACGTAAGTGCCTGACCTCTACCAGTATCTACTCAGGTAGGATCTAGAATTTCTTCTCCTCATGATTCTATGCTCCAAAAATTAGATCAATATCTGATTTGGAAGTACTTCAGAACTCCTTCTGAAGTTGGAGCAGCAGTCTGTCGAAGATGTCCTGCAGCCTTCTGTTCCAGGCGTCACCACGCCTTGTACCTTTGCCAGATGAACATCCAACTTCTTGGACATGAAGAGGGGAGAAAGAAAAATAGGGAGGATGTGGAGAAGAGAGGAGGGGGTAGCAGCTAATAGGTTTTTTGCATAAAACAAGTTCTATCTCGAAACCCAAGGTGTAGTAGGGTTTATATAATTTCTGTATGCTGCGCAGTGCCACATCATTCGACCAATCAAAAAATTTCAATAAATTTTGAAAAAATTCTGATTGGTGGAGTGATATCATCTTATCATATCAAATAAAAACCCCACCTTATCTCCAAAAGGTGGCACCAACATTGGATAAGCACAAATAGAGTGGCGCCAAAGAGTCCAAGTTTATTAGGACTCTTTGGTTCTTATCCATTTGGGGTGCCTATTTAAATCCAATTGGGCTCACGCCATAATCTAATTATGGCACCCAATTTGATTAGGTTTAGGCATGTGGACACTCCATAAAAATCCTCCAATAAGTCTTCTTCAGTTTAAGACCCATATGTCAACTTTTGATAGATGTCCTAAAATAAAATTGGCAGGTGCGAGAAATTAGCAGGTGTTGTCTTAAATTCATCTCATGAATTAAGACAAGCCTTTTTTGAGCTGGACAAGCTTCAATTAGACTGAGAGAAACCTTCCTAAGGTTCTCTGGATGAGCCAGATCACATTTGGCTTAGTAGAGATAGAAAAGATTACATGAGGGGAAAGCTAGGCTCAATCGAGTGCTAGCACGATTTTCTTGAACCTAATTGGATCTTATCCAAATCAATTGAGGTAGCCCAATTGATGACATCCAGACCCTAACCTTTGTTTGTGTGATCCAGTTTGGTTCAATTCTGTATGATAATGAGACATGTCGTGATCTCATCATCGACATCATCGAAACTCCTTTCGATGGACCAGAACTCTTCTGATTCAGACAATTAGAATGATCGATCATCAAAATCATTCTAATTACTCTCAAAATCCATCAGTGACACCTAGCAGTATATGGTGGCAATCCATCATAACTGAAGACGAACCTCTTGATGCAGCTACCTGTGTGATTGAGTTCCTCTATCATGAGTCCCGACTGAATTAGGGTTAAGGTGAACTCGTCAAACCCAACATCAGTCATTTGAATCAATCGATCGATCCGAGTCCGATGTGAAACCCCAATGAAAAACTTTTTTTCATTATTTCACTCTGCCATGGCCATGGGCTTAAGGACTCGATCTTTCGATCATCATAGGACTACTCCTCACATCTATCAAGGTTGATAGATCCTATCTTGGTGCGATCTGGTTCCTACAATGGATATGCTACAGCCAACATACACCTCAGGGTTCTGAATGGCTAGGAGACCGAGTTATGGTGTAGTCAAACCATAACACACTCAAGGTGAATTATCGATGCACCTCAGATCAAAGAACTAGACACACAACTGCAGCATCGAGCTAGTCATCGACGAGAAGGTAGACTTCCTTATGACTGCTCGAGGTGGTCACGCTCAGTACTCTCGTTCTCAATGAATACCTGTACTCTCACTCCAGTGTCTCCACACCGTAGACTCAAGACTCATCTACCCTAAGAAAGTGATCGTACACCAACCTTCTGGATCAATCACCATCCTCGTGATGATCCTATAGTCAGGAGCAGTTTATGAGTTAGTTATGTAAATTCATGCCTTAAATTTTTAACTCTTAAAAATATGAATTAACATTCTAACTAACTCAAAGGATGTATCACAGACACTATGTACATAATGTGATAGAAGAATAACCCTTTTATTCATTTATAGTCAAAATTATAATTTTGCCCTTAGATTTGTACAGAAATGTGTCAGCCGATCTGGCATCTAGGGCACACATCTAACAGCACCTCAATAAAAAAGTTCACATTCAACCTACGATGGGTGTGATCAACATGATCTCGATAGGATCGAGATTTTGGGGATCTAATGACTCAGAAAGCTCTCCAAAATATCGGCGGTCAAATGACGACATCATTTTCTCTAAGGAAGATCTGCAAGGAGTCCAAACTCTTCATAATAATACTGCTGTTGTATCAATGATGATAGCTAATTATGATATAAAATGATGTCTTATTAATAATGAAAGTTAAGCTGACGTAACTTTCTATGATTGTTTCTCTCGAATATGACTTTCTATTGATCGACTTAAACCAGTCAATGCTCCTTTAATCATATTCATTGGTGACTTAGTCAAGATAGAAGGGGAGATAGAACTCCTTATTACTACTAGGCGACCACCTCAGCAATCGACCATGCAACTCAATTTTCTGGTGGTCCGAATTTCTTCCGCCTATAATGTTATCTTAAGATGACCCAAGCTAAACACGCTTCGAGCAATTATCTCAATGTATCACTTGCTTATGCACTTCTCGATGAGAAAAGTAATTGGTAAAATAAGGGGAGATCAACAGTCGGCCTGATAGTATTACTTAACCATAGCCAAAGCAAAGAAGCCAGCTGAAGCCTTTTCCGTCGATGACAGACTAGACCAAAGAAAGGAAGAAAGTCGAGGAGAACCTGCAGAGCGACTCTCCTCGGTGCCCCTCAATGAGGAGGACCCAACCAGAACTGTTCTGGTCAGATCTTCCTTAAGTGATGAACTGAGAGAGAAGCTGATCAATTTTATGAGAAAAAATACAGATGTCTTCATCTGGTCTATCTTAGATATACGGGCATCCCACCTGATGTGATTGTCCATCGATTAAATATCAACATCAAGCATAAATCGGTGAGACAAAGAAAAAGAAGTTTCGCTCCCGAGCGACAGAAGGCCATTGATGAGGAGGTCGATAGATTGCTAGCAGCTGACTTCATTCGCAAGGTGACCTATCTAGATTGGCTCACGAATGTTGTGATGGTCAAGAAAGCTAATGGTAAGTGATGGATATGCATCAATTACACTGACTTGAATAAAGCTTATTCGAAGGATAGCTTTTTACTGCCCCTAATTGATCAACTAATCAATGCTATGTCAGGCCATCAGCTGCTCAGCTTCATGGATGCCTTCTCTGACTACAACCAGATCTGGATGGTGCCGAAGGATGAGGAGAAGATGACGTTCATCACCAATAAAGGCTTATACTGCTACAAAGTCATGCCTTTCAGTCTCAAAAATATCGAAACTACATATCAGAGACTGGTCAATAAAGTTTTCAAGAATCAGATTGATTGCATCATAGAGGTCTACGTTGACAACATGCTCATGAAAAGCAAGGAAGTTGCTCTCCATATCGATGACTTGGCAAAAATTTTCAATACCTTGAGGAGACATCAGATGAAACTAAACCCGACTAAGTGCGCTTTCGGTATTACGTTGGAAAAGTTTCTTAATTTTATGGTGAAGAAGTGAGGCATCGAGGCCAATCTCAAGAAGATCAAGGTGGTTCTCAATATGAAGCCCCTGACCTCTCGATGGGATATTCTGAAGCTGGCAGGACATATTGCGTCTCTGAGCTGGTTCATCTCCAAGTCTACAGAGCAGTGCCTCTCTTTCTACAAAACCCTCAAGCAAATGAACTTCACTTGGATGGAAGAATGTCAGAAGGCTTTTGATGACCTTAGGTGGTACCTGAGTTCTCCTCCACTTTTAACAAAGCCAAGCACTAGCGATGAATTACTCATGCATTTGGTTGTGACTCCTGAAGTGTCACGCTCCGAACCCAATATCCGGATCAGATGCGTGATGGCCGCACACTTCTTGGGGCATGCCCTATAAAATATACAAGGCCCAAAATAATTCATTACAATCTCAACATCCATAATGTCTAATTTTAATAATAATTAGTAAAACTTACATAATTATAATTTAAATTTCTTCAATATTCTGATCATGTATCAATGACACTCTATCTATGCACCCACTCACTTATAAATTCATACCATAGCAAATTATGAGCATCCTACAATTCTAAGAAGAAAAAAAAGAGGAGGGGTGTGAGCTTTACAGCTCAGTAAGAATTCTATATATCACACCAATATAATAATATAATTTAAAAATAAAAATAAGCAATAAAACATAAAATCTTATAATCAATATCCAGAATACTGTAAACATCCATAAATTATTTGTTTTGTCAAAAGAGATGCATCATCATATGTTAACGGATGAAATACTTTTATTCAGCATTAATTTCATGTCTTGTCTTCTATTTCTCTTTTCATAATCATATGATCTTTAACCTTTTTCTTTCTGACTTTAAACTAACCAAGACTATGCCTCAATCTCCATCCAATCAAATTTTTACCCATAAGCCCATCAAGGCTATCCCAAGCATGAGCTTTTGGATGGCTGTCCTAGTATGAAAGCTCATGGGGGCTGTCTCAGGCATAAGCTCCTGACGGACTATCTCAGGCATGAGCTCCTGATCGATTGATCCACGTATAAGCCCGTGGGGGCTGTTCCAGACATAAGCTTCTGACAGGCTATCTTAGGCATAAGCTCCTACCGGACTGTTCCACATGATGAGGCTAATCCAAACCATATCTTTTTTATTTAATTATTATATATTAATTTCATCAAATCAATTATGATTTATAGTGTGATCAAAATAGATATGTCATATCCATATAATCATATCATCAATCACTGACATACATACATATTAACACACAACATATGTACATTAAAAAATCATATGAGAAACAATAGTATCTCAACATGATAATCCATCAACACAAATCCAATGATATAAAACCAAAGATACAAATCCAATAATAAAAGTAGTATATATAATGGTGATCATGTATAGAGATTCTTACCTCTACCGAAGATCAATCTAAATATAAAAATTGATGAGCTCCTCAATCTACGAATCCGAAATCAAGATATTTTGCTCAATATTTTTTTGTACAATAATTGCATCTCTATATGATTAGGATTAAACATAAAAATCATGTATATAGAAAAGTTGCAGATAAATGATCCTAATAATATAAATCTAGGACCCCTCATGGGATCAACCAAGATTAGGATTACTTAAGTACCTAGACCCTTCACTGATCCGTAAAATTCCTAGAGAAAAAATCTATGAAGAGAAAAAAAAATTTAGAGAGAGAAAGAAGAGAGAGAAAGTGAGCTTTTTAGAAAGAGAAAGTGGAGAGAGAATCTTCGTATCCTTCAAATGAGGCAAACATAATCAAGATCATCAGAGGTCATATCAAGATGACTCAATATGGATGAACTATGATCAGATGCTATAAATTTCGAATACGGACCGGGTTAGGATCCAACCTACTGTATGAATTTCGAAGTGATTTCAGATCATCTTATTTTCATCTAAAATTTATCTTAGGATCTGTGATGCAGTTAGAGAGAGAAAGAGAGACAGTAGAAAGATCCTAGAAGGAGAAGGAGAGAGAGAAAATTCTCTCTTTTTTTTTTCTTTTCCTTTTCTTTTCTTCTTCTTCTTCTTTCTTTTCTTTTCTTCTTTCTTTTCCTGGCCGAACAAAGGAGGACATGAGGGGGGGAAGGGGCTTGGTGGCTCATGCTCCAACAAGGTGAGACAGCATAGTCAGAGGTCCGACAGCGACGACCGACGGTGGTGGAGCCAAAGATGACCGGCAGCGAGGTTCAACCGGAGAGAAATTAAAAAAAAATCGAAAAACTAGGGGACCACCCCTCTTTTTTTTGATTTTTCCAATTACCAACTGATCATCGAGGGCCAAACCTTCGGGGAAGAAAACTAGGGAGGTCGGGGTTATGACCCAAGGGTGCAACACCATGGGCGGCGGCACTAGTGGCCGAAAAAGGGAGGAAGAAGGCTCAATCAAAACAGAAAAAATAGAGTTTTTATTTTTTTTATGGGATTTTTGATGAACTTGATGGTCGGTAGGGGAGCCTGATGCCATGGGAAGGAGGGTAAGGAAGAAAGGAAGGAGGGCCGGGGCTTACCTCCATCTCTGATGAGGTCTTCGATGAGGATTTAAGGTAAACACAAAGAGGGCATTGACGGCTTCAATGAAAAAATTCGAGAGAAAGAAGAGGGAGAAATTGGTGCTCGTCGTGGCCGGCTATGGAGGAGAAAGGAAGGGTTTTATAGGGCTCTTCTTAGAATTTTAATTTGCCCTAGGAGACCCTCTCCTAATCAAGCAAGGAGAGGAAGAAGAAGACTCCCGTTGGGAGTCTTCTTCCAGATTTTTTTTTTTTCAAGTGGGCTTGTATAAATTAGGACCAGGTATTACATTTTATCCCCCTTAAAAAAAAATTCATCCTCGAAACTAGGGTACTGCAAGTCAAAATCTTAAGGGTACAAACTTTTCATCTTGTCTTCATGCTCTAAGATAACCTTCTTTATTGAGAAAATAAAATTCAAATCCTCTACCATAACATCTTCACTTAAATCACCATACTTTTGTTGTGCACTCTGATTTAAATTTATCAAATTTCTCGAGGTTTACTAAATAATCTTCAATCAATTAAGATCATAATTTGTCACTCTGATACGATTTACGTCACCATCCTTAGCGGTCATTAATTGAGGTTTGATATCCTTCTACCATACTCTAATGATTATAATCCAAAGTTTTGATATCGCTTATGTTACAGTCCCTAGTGATCTTAAACCTAAGCTCTGATACCAGTCTGTCATATCCTAATCACTTATATCATAGTCCCCAAATGATCATAAGCTAAGCTCTGATACTACTATGTCACATCCTATTGATCATGCATAAAATTTTGATATCACTTCATAATCCCTAGTGATCTTAAACCTAAGCTTTGATACCACTCTGTCATATCCTAATCACTTATATCATAGTTTTCAAATGATCATAAGCTAAGCTCTGATACCATTTTGTTACATCCTATTGATCATACATAAAGTTTTGATATCACTTCATAATCCCTAGTGATCTTAAACCTAAGCTCTGATACCACTTTGTTACGCTCCGAAACCAACACTTGAGTCGAATACATGATGGCCACACACTCCTTAGGGCAAGCCCTAAGGAGTGTGGGGCCATCACGTATCCGACCAGAGTATTGAGTTTGGGGCGTGACAGAACTCCGATCAAATTACCTTCGCAACCCAATCAAATGAGAGAGGAAAGGTACTAGTATGACACCTCACACCAGTAAAGAAGATACCTAAGATGGATCTCATGGCAAGGGCAGAGGGGCGACAAGGATGGGGAGAATCCAAGGAAGGAGGGAAGGAGCTCCCTCTTCTCATGCCTCTCTCTCTCTCTTTTTCTCTTCTCTCAATCTGATTTATTTTCTATATATCCATAGGTAGAGACCCTCTCTATTTATAGATAATTTTCATAACCCAATAAGTATAGGACTCCTAACTCAAACATATTTTGAATCAATCCAATACTCATGAAAGAAGAACTCCTACATTAGATAGAATTAAAACCACACAAGGTGCCCACAATGCACCCATTTCCACACCCATATGGGATGCCCACAACCAGCACCATTCTAAGTGCTAGTCAACCCAAAAGAGAGGAGAATCCTAGTGCAAGTAGGATTCCTAATATCTCATCTAAAATAGGTCCGATTCGAATCCAATTTGAAGCTGGTTCGAAACAATTTCGAAAGGTTGTCAATCCCAAACTCTTTAAGATTTTTGTACCAAGTCTAACTTAAAATTTTAGATCCAATTAAGTCTAATTAATTCAAATCTAATCTAAAATTAATTAGCACTTAAATCTAATCTTTTATATGCTCTATGGATCATAGATCAAAAATTGTTCATCCTCGGGATCGAATCTGAACCTCATGTGTAGTGCTAGCTAGACATAGTCAACTCTTCAATTTTGTTTGACCCATAACTTAATTCTTAATCAAGTTAGCTTATATATTCAATCAAGTCAAGTATTTCTTAATTGGATATATAAACAAAGATCAATTTTTTCCTATGGTGTCTGACTTATGTGTGTGACTCCATAGATTCAAACACTAAATCGGTAGCATAGAAACTGATTCCTACACTAATCGAGATACCATCTAGCAATGGTTCTCGATGTCCAGATAGGTCAAATTATTGTAAAAAAATATTCTAGAATCCATGCACATAGTTACCACATAATTCATCTTTTTGACCCTGAATGCTCTAGGATGGTCTCAGGTTAACATCAACCAAGCTCGCTTCATCCACATTGTATTTCAATCTTTCAAATCTATCTTATGGATTATCCTGGCCAAGGCTTTACTAAATTGAAATACAGCAATACATCAACTTCAATAATCTGGAGGGATCAATTCTATTTTGATCCACATACAGACTTTGTAAGTACTTGACTGTATCCAGTAGCCTTCCATCACTGCATTAGAAATCTAGATAGTCCGACACCAAAGCATAGTGAGTTGCTTGAAAGTCACTATGGTGATCTCAGATCGGAAAGATATTTATACCCATATGCTTTGCGAGTAGTTCTTGATAGCAAAATACTCAGCAGGTGAGTCACTTATTTAGTAATGATGTACTCCTATATCTCACTTGTATGCCATATCAGTGTCACCACACCTTTTGGTTAAGAGGACAACCAACCCATATGACACACAATGACCTTCACTCGATAAGCATCATCATCCTATAATGACGTATCATTTAATCGCGAACATGTTTAAAAACTATATGATAAATCCTCTCTTTATCGCATACTAATATAGTTCTAAGGACTTCATCACAACATAAGAGTTCAAGGAAGATATAACTTTATGATGAAAAATATCAAAATAACTATTATTCATTAATCAATAATTCAAATATAAAGATAAACTCAATCGTTACACGATTGATTTTAGGACACAATTCTCAATACTTTTCTTCTCTAATTTTCTATGATAAAAATCAGATCTAATCTAATTTCTCATATAAAAAATTATATAAAATTTTAAACCTTAAAAGAATCCAAAAGAGAGATCAAGAGAAGAATCATTCTTCTCTTTTCTTCTCCCTTTTTCTTCATGATCTAGTGCCCTAGGAAGCCCCTAACATCCAACCAAATTTTTTTGATATTTTTTCTCTAAATTCTCATGTTAAAAATTAGATCTAATCAAATTTTTATACTAAAAAAAAATTAGAGAGAAGAACTTCTTCATCTCCAAGACTGCGCACTAGAAAAAAGACCTTTTCTCTTTTTTCTTCATGATCTAAAGCCCTAGGAAGACCCCAATGCCTAACCAAATTTTTTAATATTTTTTCTCTAAATTTTCATATTAAAAATTAGATCTAATCTAATTTTCATGCTAGAAAAAAATGAAAAAAAATCTAGGAGAAGAATCCTTTCTTCTTCAAGAGCTGCGCACTGGAAAGAAGATATTTCTTTTTCCTTCTCTTCCTCTCATTGGGAAGAATCGTTCTTCTTTAATTTTCTACTATAAAATCAACAAGAGAGGCTCTCTTTTTCACCTTATAACTAGTATCAAAAACCCTTGAAGACCCCTTCCAAAGAGGCGTGAGATTGGGGGGCTCGGGCGTGTGGGATTTGGGGCATCCAACTCTTGGATGCCCCCTCCTACTTTTTTCCTTCTTGCGACTTGGAGAGGGGAGACACCATTTTACATGGAAGAAACAAGAGGGGGTGCACACCTTATGTGGGGCATGGGTTCTCACGTTAAAAGGATTGGAGGCATGGAGAATATATGATATATGGGGTTTATGAATTGGTTAAGTCCTATTTCAAATAGGATTCATAATTCTTGATCAAATTCTAACTAATTCTTGGACCAAATCCTAACCAATTTAAAAATTAGTTATAATAAACTAACTAATTAGATCTTAGTCTAATTAAAAAATCAATTAGATCCTAATTCAATTAAAAAATTAGTTAGATTAAAACCCCATCTGTGGGAAGTATTTTTTATTCAATAGGGCTGAATCCAATCAAGCCTATTATCCAATAGGATTTGATCCAATCAAATCTAAATTAAATCAAATTAAACTCTTTTCAACTAAATCTGATTTGCATCCCTAAGATCAATTGGAACAAGCCCTGTTATCCATTAGGACTGGATCCAATCAATCCAAAGCAAACCTAATTGAATCCAATTCAATTAGATCTGATCTAATTCTCATTGCTCAATCAAATTTTATCAATTAATAATTAAATTATTAATTAATTATTCTTCTAATTTATCAATCATTAATAAATTATTTATTATAATTTTTGTATAGGGTTAATCATCAATCACATTGATAATTAGACCCTTCAATGATTCATAATCATCGATCAGTCATTTGATCAAACACGTACTTCTATATGTATGACCTCATAGGTTTGAATCCAAGTCAGTAGCACAAGAATAATTTTTGTATCAATCGATGTAACCATCTAGCAATAGAATCTGACGTTCGGATAGGCTGAATGTATGCTTAGCAACACTCTAGAACCTACGTGGATATAGTTACCGTATCATTCATTCTTTTGACTCTCTATGCTTAAGGATGACTTAGGATTAAACTATCAACCCTAGATGAGTGGTCTACATTGTGTCTCAACCTCAAAAATTATGTGACTTCTCACTAGGATTACTCTGACCAGAGTTTTACTGAATTGAAATACAGTGATGCATCATCTCCAATTTTACTTGGAGTGGTCAATCCCATCTTGACTCATACTCAGACTTCATAAGTACTTGACTATACCCAAAAATCTTTCATCACTGAATTAAAAATTTGAATAGTTTGGCATCAAAGTATAGTGAGTTACTTGTAAGTCACCGAGGTAGCCTCAGGTCAGAAGGATACTTATACCCATATCCCATCGGAGCAACTCTTGATAGCAGAGTGTTTCAGAGTTGGTCACACTTAGTGAAACATACTCCTACATTTCATCCATATGCCATATCCGTGTTATCACATGCCTTGGTTAAGAGGACAACTAACTAATATCACACACAATGACTTACAATCAATACAATTATCATCCTTGTAACAATTGTATCATTTGGTCATGAGCAGAATTTAGGAGCCACACAATAAATTCTCTTTTATCATTTTGAAAGTAGCTCTAAAGACTTCATCATAACATATGAGTTCTATTTACGGAGATGTATTTCTTATGATGAATTTATCAGATAATATATCGATTTATAATTCATATACGTACATGGAGTGCAATCATTTACAATCTAGATGATGAGCTTTAGGACATATTTTCCAACATCTTTGACCTGTGATGGTATGACTGCTCACAGTGAGGCTACTAGAGTTTGATTGATGTATAAACATAATCTCAATGAGTCCTTGTAGTGAATATTAGCGATAGTTGGTCCACTATAGGAGTAGGGTGTGCATCTAGATAGAATCTATCGATCTTGATAGAGAGGAGTAGTTCTATGATATTTGAGAAGATAAGTCTTAGAGTTTGTGGCCACAACAGTGTGATTGATAAAAAGGAGTTTTCATAAGGATTATAATTAGACTTGAGCTGATCAAATCTATCTAACTGATAATGAGGTTTGATGATTTATCTATGACCTGCCATCTAATCGGAACTCACGATAGAGGGACTGAATCATATGTGAACTACACCTTGAGATTCTTTTTTGATTTTGTTAGATTGCCACTACATACTGCTAGGTGTCACTAGTGGATGGTGAGAGCTCAATAGGGTTGCTCAGGATCGACAATATTTGATGAGTTAGAGTGGAACTATTTTGATCCTTTGAAAGAAGTTTTAGTGATGCTATGATAAAGATCATTGTATATCTCACTACTAAATAGAATTGAATCTATGGAGTCACACAATAAAAAAATTAGATCTGGAATAAGCAATTGGACTTATGAAGTCTCAATTGGGTTTAGAAAAAATCTATTGGATTCAAGATAACTTTGCTAGCACATGGTTGGACCTAATTTTTTCTTTGCATTTAAATTTTTTATTTGATAAGATTAATTTAAGTTTAATTATCTATTAACAATCTAAATAAATTAGTTCATTGGGCTCCAATTATTGGGTGCCTAGGGTTTTAGATCAAATGTATTAAGGGTTCAAACCCTTAATCAATTTTCTTGATAGTTTTGATTGGGCACCACTTGATTTGATCAAGTTGGGCATACACACACTAGAGAGGATGTGGGGACCTGATTGGGGCATCTCATGGCAGCCATGTGGCATGTATATTTGTGGGTGCAAGGGCTTCAAAAGTTGGCACCTAAAGGATCTCCTAAAAGGGGTCAAATAACTAAAGGAATAAGGATTCCTAATACAAGTAGGACTTGTATTAAGTAGTAGTTTAATTTTGAATAAGATTCAAACCTTATGCCTACTTAAAGAAGCCATCCCTAAGGCTCCTTAGCTCTGAATTCTAGCAGCCCATGCCTCCTTTAGAAGCTCCCTATGCCCCCTCTCTCTTCTCCCCTTGAAGTTCAATGCCCAAGGTGTTGGGCATCCCACTTCTCCATGCTCAAGAAGAGCTTGGACATCCCTTTGCTTGTTGATTTTTCAGTTCTTAATTACTTCATAATCAAAGAAAGAAAAGTAAGAGAAGAAAAGAAGAAAAGATCAAAGAAAGAATCAAAGAGTTGATCATGATGCAGACTTCGTTCAGATTCACAGGCTGATTATTCTTAGAAAAGAAGGATTAATATCAAAAAGGGCTATTCCAGACTGATCCTGAGTGAATAACTATAGAGGCTAAGCACTTGTACAGCTAAGAGAGAATCGTACTGGTACAACTAAGGAAGAACCTGCTCTCTTTCAGATCTAGATTTGAAGAAAAAAATTATGAAACAGGTATGTGATTCGATCACATATTCAATTTCAGCATAAAATTCAGCATGTATTCAATTTCAGCATATGAAGTAGATCCTTGTGTTCTATGTTTTAAGCATGCATGATTTAGATTAAAAAAAATTTTAATCTTCTATTTTACTATATTATTTAAAAAAAAAATTAAAACATACATGCATGTCCCGACAACAAATTCCAACACCATCTTGATGGAATGGTGGAACCCTGGCCATCGGTGAGTGAGCTAGAGCCAAAATCAATGAATTATCATGCTGTCCATAATTTCCCCATCTAGCCTATTTTTTCCATCTTTTCTCTGGTCAACCACTACTATCACCTACTGCCAACTACCTAGCCATGCTTATCATGCCATCATAGTATCACACATTCCCTTTCGATTTCCCTTCCCCTTGAGAAGACCACCGGCTTTGCCATAAATAAAGATAAGAAAGATGGAAACCATGTCTCTTGTATTTTTGATTTTTCCCTCATGATCTCTCTCTCTCTTTCTTTTCTCTTCATGTAATTTGAGAAGACCTTGGTAGTAGATCCCTGCCTTTCTCTCTTGTGATTAATGGACCCTAGCAACTAGTCACTCTCGATTTTCTCTCTTCCTCCCTTGTGACCTTGGTCAACTCTAGTAAAAAGATAATCGCTCTTATGGTCATGCAACATATCAGCATTTTAGGTCTTGCTAGGCATAATGGACTTCATGATCATCAACCTATATTATTTTATCAAAACCCTAATTGGATCTTCTTGTCATGATTTGGCTAGTTGGATTATGATATATATATTATTTTGTAAAGAGCTCTTATTCGTATCATATTTGGGTTCATGGGCTAACTATGTTTCGGACCTTATTATTTGGGGGTTACATATTAACACTTTGATTAATTCTAAGTGCATTCTTCTTTCCTAGCTATAAGATGTAAGTGTCGTATTCTGACCCACTCCGCGAGATATAAGTGTAGTGTTCTGGCATAGTCTATAAGATATAAGCATTGTTTTCTAACCTAGCAACAAGTATAGATGCAGCAATAGTTAAAGGCTATTGACTTGCCAAGGACTCATGCTCTTCCAATTATATTCTTTTTCCAGAAGTTCATTGACTTGCATGGACAATTGTGCATGCTCTATAGGGCTTATCTGATAGTGGGCTCAGTTTAGAATACTAGCTCTTGGAATCAAGTAATTGTTGCATTGGATATCTTGGAGTGGGGGTAATTTAGTTGGTAGCTCCTCGAAAAAGACGGCAACAAACTTTTGAATAATAGGTTGAGCCATATTTGGAATGCTACTATTTTGTATAGCTTCCTTTCCCAACAAAACCACGATCATGCCAAACTCTATAGTAGCCACAGTAAATTATGATTAAGAAAGAAAATTGCTACTCCCCTCGAGTGCACCCTGTGCTTCATCACATTTCTCATGAATAGTCGATCCTACATACTAAAAATAATTACTCCAAGGAACTTCACGATCCTCAATTTTCACTCTACCTTTATTATACTTCTAATTTTACTAAAACTATATTTATGTATCCGATCTTGGTTAATCTAAAACCAAAGATTCTGACTTACGATTGTTGGAAATTGTATTCTAAAACCAATCGTATGACGATTGAGTTTCTTTTTGTATATCAATTATTCATTGATAAATAAAAATTATTTTGATATTATTCATCACAAAGTTGCATCTTTCTTGTAGAACTCTTGTGTTGTGATGAAGTCCTTAGAACTATATTAGTAATCGATAAAAAGAAGATTTATCATATAATTTTTAAATATGTTCGCGATTAAATGATACGTCATTACAAGATGATGATGTTTATCGAGTGGAGGTCGTTGTGTGCCATATGAGTTGGTTATCCTCTTAATCAAAAAGTGTGGTGACACTAGTATGGCATACAGGTGAGATGTAGGAGTACATCATCACTAAATAGGTGACTCACCTACTGAGCATTCTACTGTCAAAAGCTGCTCGCGAAGTGTATGAACATAAGTATCTCTCAGATCTGAGATCACTATAGTGACTTGCAAGCAACTCACTGTGCTTTAATGCCAGACTATCTGAATTTCTAATGCAATGATGGAAGGCTATTGAGTACAGTCAAGTACTTACGAAATCTGTATATGGATCAAGATGGGATTGACCCCTCCAGATTATAGAAGCTGATATATTACTGTGTTTCAATTTAGTAAAGTTTTGATTAGGATAATCCATGAGATAGATTTGAAAGGTTGAAATACAATGTGGATGGAACACTCTGGGTTGACAATTAACTCTTGATCATCCTAGAGCATTCAGGGTCAAAGAGATCAATAATATGGTAACCATATGCATAGATTCTAAAATATTTCTTTATGATTATTCGATCTATCTAGACATCAAAAATTATTGCTAGATAGTATCTTCGATTGGTATAGAAAATGATTCCTATGCTACTAGCTTAGTGTTCGAACTATGGAGTCACGCACACAAGTCAGACGATGTAAAAAAATATTGGCCTATGTTTATATGTCCACTTTAGAAGTATTTGATTTGATTGAATATATAGACTAACTTGATTAAGAATTAAATTATGGATCAAATAGGACTGAAGAGTTGACTATGTCTAGTTAGCACTACACATGAGGTTCAGGTTCAATCCTAAGAATGAACAATTTTTGATCTATAATCCAAGGAGTCAATGAGAGATTGGATAAAAGTATTAATTAATTTTAGATTTGATTTGATTTAATTAGACTTAATTGGATTTAAAATTTTAAGTTAGACTTGATCCTAAAAGTCCTAAGCAGTTTAGGATTGATAATCTTTCAAAATTATTTCGAATCAGCTTCGAATTGAATTCGAATTGAATCAATTTTGGATGAGATCTTTAGAATCTTTTTTTACTGAGACTCTCTCACCTGTATGGTTGACTAGCACCTGGTATAATGCTGGTTGTCACCGTCCTATATGGGTGTGGGTGTGGGTGCAAAGTGGGCACCATATTAGGTGCCCATCCTTTCTCATGTAGGAATCCTTCTTTAATAAATTGTGGACTGATTCAAAGCTTGTTTGAATTAGGAGTCCTATTCTTATTGGGTCATGAGAATTATCTATAAATACAGAAGGTCTCTACCTATGGATGCATAGCAATCAAAGTGATAAAAGAGAAAGAGAAAGAGAGAGGCGTTTCAATCTGAAGCTTCATTCTGCTTTCCTACAAAGCCTGATGTGTGAGCGAAGTAGAGGGCCTGCAGATCCAGGCCTACATGAAGGTTTAAATCTAGATTCTGGAGATTTGATTCCTATTCTGCTACAATTCAAGTAAAGGTTTGATCTTTATTTAGTTAGATATATAAAAAAAATTTAGATGTAATCCTGGTTATCTATGAGAAACAGACTTTTTTTTCCTTCAATTGGTATCAGAGCAAGGCTTTGATACATAGATGCATAATTAAAATTTTTTGAATTATTTATATATTATATATAATTAAAATTTTATATTAGATATTAAATCTAATTTAATTCTATTTAAATAAAATTTATGATCTGATTTTGATTGGATTATATAGACCTAATCAATGGTTGATTAAGATTGTTATAAGTTTGTTATAATAGAATTTTATTGTTATTGAACTTTTATTGAAATAACAATCTAATTTAAAATCTATTTTAAATTAATTTTAATAAAATTTTAATGTTGTTATTTCGATTATGAAGTAGGACTTATTTCAGATCTGAATTGAATCTATTTTGACAGATTTTTAGATCTGAATTCTAACAAAATTCTGTACTACACCAAAATAGATTTAACCAAAAATTTAATCCTTGTGTTCATATTTGCATCTAATTAATTTTTTATATGATATCAGATCTAAAATTAATATTTTATAATTAGTATAAGATATGTTCAGATCTAATATGATGTATATAATACATCAAATCTAATTAAATTAGATGGAGAACATGATTGATAAGATCAAAGACATGTTTATGATAAATTATTTTATCAAAAATTATATATTGATGTGATTGTATATGAAATTAGATTTCAGATCTTAGTAGCCTAGTACTCAGATTGATGAGATCACTAGACTGTCTGGTCATAAGAGATCGAAGAGATTAACCTTCCTCTCTTACCTATTCGATGGATTCTTTTATGATGTGTAGGAGTGTTATTGTGATCTGATTTCATGAAGAAAAAAAATGAACAGATTCTTATAAATTATTTTGATCATAAATATGTTTATATCAGATCTAAAGTAATTTATGATTTATTATAATAAGATAAATTTAGATATAAAATTATTTTAAAATCTGAATAGCATGTTATATTAGATGTAATCGGTATTAATCTAAAAGTTGTCATGATGCATGTAATGTATGTATGAAGTTTAGATCATATCTATGCATGTTTAATTATTAAACATATTATAAAAATTTATTTTTATGAGTTGAAACATGTGGTATACTTCACTTGAAATCCTGATCGAATAGTTCTACAAACTGAAATATATATTTTACACACTTAATTTTGAGTTCAGTTTGAATGATCTAGATTTGAGAATTGAAGATCATTAAGACACCATATAATTCGATGGGCTATGGGTTAGCATGAATCAGGTCCCTCTAATGGATTAGATCTAGGGTTAGAAACACATATAAACTTAGTAGAGAAATTGGTTAAATCTAATTAAGAGTTGAATTAAATTAGATTAGAATTTCTCTACATCAACCTCAATAGTTGAAGTTTGATCAAGTCCATGCTTTTGATCTTAACAAATGGACCATGATCATGGCTCTGTGGTTGAGCCTGAATCTTCTGGTGGATCAAATCGAAACTAATTAACCAGTTGGTGTCTAAAGTAAGTTTGGCAAATTCGATCAAGTGATTTTTAATTGAGAACTACTCACCTAGATGCGTCTACAACGAGTTAATGGCAAATCCCTCTCACTGATCTCACTTACCTGACCAACATGGTAGATTATGTTTTGAGTAGGTCACTAGTCGATTCAAACTGACCCATGCTGTCAAGGTTAATCAGTATGATTGATTCAGGTATCTTTAGACTAGCTTGTGTCTAATCCCTTATATGACTTGATGAAGTCGGTGAGAGGATTTACAACTTACAGATCAACTTCTTCTCTTATTCTAGGTCAATAAAATTAAATTTTTTAAATTATTAGATCTATAAAATGATACAGTTATGGAGATAACTTGTTCATAGCCTCTCATTAAGGTGCGTGATAATGAATCCAATATTCCAAATAGATATTGAAGGAGCCACACGCCTGGTGTCTATTACGTATTGAAATTATCATCCATCATATAACCATCTTGTTATACCTTCAGATCAATGCTCAGATTGACTGAGTCACACTCTAGCCTGGACATTCATTTGTTAAATGCATTTGGTGTTGTCATGTTAATGGTTGGACCTAACCAGGATTTTCAGTGGAGGCGCCACACGCCTGTTGAAAGGATGTTTGGGGCAAAACCTAATTGCTAGAAGTTATTTGAAGAAACAATGGATTATGAATCTATCCATGGATGCACTAGGATTGACCGAGCCACACTCGAATACGAATGCAGTCTGTGTGGGTTCTAGCACCCGCTAAAGAATTAATGTAATTCCTTGAGTTGGAGGTAGAGGCTATCAATTCGTATAAAATAGTGGAAGAACTTTTAAACTAAAATCTAAATTTTTGAGATTAAAAATAATTCATATACTAATAGGTTTTTATTTTTTTCTTTCAACTATGGCCAACACGCCATTCCTCCATTTGCTGTTGGACAGCGATAAGCTTACCAAACCCAACTTTGATAGCTGGTATCGAAAGTTGAAGATCATCTTGGAGCACGAGAGGATTTTGTATGTCCTTATAGATGAAGCACCTGAAGAACCTGCTACCAATGCTCCTCGTGCTGCGAGAGATACTTATGTGAAGTGGCTTAATGACCGTACGATTGTGCGTTGTATGATGAGAACAATTATGAATGACAAACTTAGCCATAAGTTCAAAGATGCGCAGTCAGAACAGATCATTCAAATATTGAATGAGTCTTTCGGTACCCCTGAAGATGCAGAGAGATACAAAATCTTTTGTATAGTATTCAATGCCCATATGTGAGAGGGAGCTTCAATCATCGATCATATACTGTACATGATTGAGCAGATTGAACGTATAAGCAAATTTGACTTTCTGTTGCATGAATAGTTAGATAAGGATGCTATCCTCAACTCACTACCGAAATCCTACCTATTTTCTTTCTCAATCATTACAGAATGATGAAATCTACGGTGAACTACCATGATTTGCTAGGGTTACTATAGACTTTTGAGAAGGACCACCAATTCCAGAAGGAGTCGGTGCATGTTGTGGGAGGTTCATCTGCAGGTCGTCGATCCTCTAGAAGAAGAAAGAAAAGAGGGTGCAGAAAACTCATGCCACCGATCCTAAGCAAAGCTAAACATCGAAAGTTGACAAGAGATAGGCAAAATGCTTCTTTTGTAAGAGCTGGGTCATTGAAAAAGAAATTATCCTGCTTACATAACCACCCTTGATCCAAACATGCCTAAAAATAAGAGAAAGAAGTAAATGGTTGCTTCATAAGGTACTTATATGATAACTCCTTGTAATTTTTCTATTTGTGATACTACTACCTAGGTATTGGATACTGAAAGTCTGATTAATATATACAATTCATTGCAGGGACTGCAAGTAAGCAGAAGTTTCAAAAGGGCGAGTGATTCTTGAACGTTAGAGATAGAAGCCTTGTTCCAGTCCTGGCTTTGAAAACTTTGCAGCTTGTCTTCGAGTCCAGTAGTGTCATGTTAGATGATTGTTATTATTATCTCTCTTTTTTGATGAATGTCATCTCTGTAGGTCTTTTGATCAAACTTGATTTTAAGTTTATAATAAAAGATGATTTTTGTGATATCATTATGAATGATACTATAATTATGCGTGGATAATTAAGACATGGCATATACACAATATCACAGTCTGTTGGTGTAATGTACACATCCAGTAAATACCCTAAAATAGACAATGTCAGTGAATCCTACCTTTGGTATTGTAGGCTTGGTCATATGAACAAGAATAGGATTAATAGATTAATCAAGAAGTGTGTCTTTGAAATAGATGATTGTGAATCATTGCCAACCTGTGAGTCCCATCTATTTGGTAAAATGACTAAATCAGCTTCTAAGAGAAAAGGTGAAAGAGCCAACGATGTCTTAGGTCTAATACATACTGATATATGCGAACCTATGAATATAAGTATCAAAAAAGAATACTATTATTTTATTATATTTACAGATGACCTATCGAGGTATGGGTATGTCTATCTTATAAAATATAAATCAGAATCATTTGAAATATTCAAACGATTCCATACTGAAGTAGAAAAATGACTGGGAAGAGTATTAAGACCCTTCGATCAAATCGAGGAGGTGAATACCTCATCAGTGATTTTTTGATATATTTAGAAGAAAATGAGATTCTCTCACAGTAGACCTCTCCTAGAACATTACAATATAACGGGATATTTGAAAGAAGAAATCAAACTTTGTTAGACATGATCCGAACTATGATGGACTTTGCAAGTCTGCCAATCTTCTTTTAGAGATATGCTCTAAAACTGCCTACTATATTCTGAATAAGGTACCGAGCAAGTCTGTTGATAAAACTCCATATGAGATATGGACTGGACGTAAGTCGGTGCACTCACACCTTAGGGTCTGGAGGTATCCAGCTTATGTCAAGAGTTTAAAGACAGATAAGCTTGGACCAAAATTCGATAAATGCCTATGCATAGGGTACCTGAAGAAAACTAAAGGATACCATTTCTATCTCGTTGCAGAGCATATGATGTTTGTCAGCAGCAAGGCAACCTTTTTGGAAAAAAATTTTTTAGAGACGGAGCTAATGCCTATAAAACTGAACTTGATGAAATTCAAGAGGTGGAAGGACCAACACATAGAATTGGATTTGATTGGAGAATCAAATTCAGAGCTAGTAGAGGTACCATTGAAGAGATCCGATATAGTATCATATCAACCGGATAGATACTATGGTTTCTTGATCCGGGATGGTAATCCCATCGAACTTGATGAGAACGATGAAGATCCGATCACCTATATGGAAGCCATGCAAAGGCCTGAGTCCCAAAAATGATTTGAGGCTATAAAGTCTAAGATGGAGTCCATGGAGATCAATAGTGTATGGACACTAGTTGATCTTTCTGAAGGGATTAAACCCATAGGATGCAAGTGAATTTTCAAAAAGAAAAGAGGAGTAGATGGAAAGAGAGAAACCTATAAAGTCTATCTAGTTGCCAAAGGTTACCATCAGCATTATGGTATTGACTATGACGAGACGTTCTCTCCTAGGCAATGCTCAAGTCCATCCGGATTATGCTTGCTATAGCTGCACACTTAGATTATAAGATCTAGTAAATGAATGTTAAAACCACTTTTCTTAATGGGGAGCTGGAAGAAAAGGTGTATATGATACAGTCTGAAGGGTTCACATCCACAGATGAGTCTAAAGTGTGCAAGCTGAATAGGTCTATTTATCGACTTAAGCAGGCATCTAGGAGTTAGAATATGAATTTTGATAAGATGATCAAAACGTATGGCTTCGTTAAGAATGGAGAAAAGTCTTACATCTACAAGTGGGCTACCGATTCTATAGTCATCTTTCTTGTACTGTATGTAGATAACATACTGTTAATAAAAAATGATATTTCAATTTTACAGAGTGTGAAGCTATGGTTATCATCACAGTTTTCCATAAAGGACTTTGGAGAAGTATCCTACATCCTAGGGATAAAGATCTATAGAGATAGATCTAAAAGGTTGCTTGAACTGAACCAATCCACATATATTGATATCATGTTGAAGTGGTTCAACATAGAGAATTTCAAAAAAGGCTATCTTCCGATAGGCCATGAAATTACTCTCTCCAAAAAAGATTATCCGACAACCCCTCGAAGAGAGAGCGTATGAATAGAATATCATATACTTCGGTAGTGGAATCTATCATGTACGCTATGATGTGTATGAGGCTAGATATGGCCTATTCACTAGGGGTAGTGAGTAAATACTAGTCTGATCTGGAAAAAAATTATTGGAAGGTTGTGAAAACAACTTTTAAGTTTTTGAGAAATACTAAAGACCAGTAGCTTATCTATAGAAACACTGATCTAAAACTTGTGGGATATACTGATTCTAATTTTTAATTAGATTGTGATGACAGAAGAAGCGTGTCGGGCTACGTATTTATCTTGAATAGAGGAGCTGTTTGGTTGAAGAGTTTCAAGCAACATATTGTGGTCGATTCTGTATGCGAAGTGAAATATATTGCTGCATCCGATGCTGCAAAAAAAAGTGATGTGGTTGCGAAAATTCATCATCGAGCTAAAAGTTACACCTTCTATTGATAGTCCTATCTTATTGTACTGTACAGCTCTGATGCCATAGCTCAAGCGAAAGAATCAAAGTCACACCAGTGCACCAAGCATATTCTGCACCGCTATCACCTGATATGAGAGATCATGGACCAAGATGATATCGAGTTTTGAAAGATCGACAAAAAGAAAAATCTAACCGATCTCTTCATTAAATCTCTCGAGATCAAAGAGTTCGATGACTTCAAATGGAAGATGGATATAAGATACTATCCCAATTAGCTTTATTCCAAATGGGAGTTGTGAGGAATTGTATCTTAAAATCAATCATATGACGATTGAGTTTTTTTTTGTATATAAATTATTCATCGATAAATAAAAATTATTTTAGTATTATTCATCATAAAGTTGCATCTTCCTTATAAAATTTTTGTGTTGTGATGAAGTCCTTAGAACTATATTAGTAATCCATAAAGAGAAGATTTATCGTATTATTCTTAAATATGTTTGCGACCAAATGATACATCATTATAGAACGATGACGTTTATCAAGTGGAGGTCGTTGTGTGCCATATGGGTTGGTTGTCCTCTTAACCAAAGAGCGTGGTGACACTGGTATGGCATATAGGTGAAATATAGGAGTACATTAATACTGAACAGGTGACTCACCTGCTAAACGTTCTGCTGTCAAGAGCTGCTTGCGAAGCATATAGACATAAGTGTCCCTCAAACTTGAGATCACCTTAGTGATTTGCAAGCAACTCACTATGCTTTGGTGCTAGACTATCTGAATTTCTAATGCAGTGACGGAAGGCTACTGGGTACAGTCAAGTACTTACGAAGTCTGTGTGTGGATCAAATGGGATGGACCCCTTCAGATTATAGGAGCTGATGTATCGCTGTATTTCAATTTAGTAAAGTCTTGACCAAAGTAATCCATGAGTTGGATTTGAAAGATTGAAATACAATATAGATGGAGCACTCTGGATTGACAGTTAACCCTGGATCATCCTAAAGCATTTTGGATCAAAGAGATGAATTATGCGATAACCATATGCATAGGTTCTGAAATATTCTCTTGGGATTATTCGACCTATCCAGATATTGAAAATCATTGCTAGATGGTATCTTCGATTGGTATAGGAAATGATTTCTGTGCTACCGACTTAGTGTTCGAACCTATAGAGTCACGCACACAAGTCAGATGACATAGAAAAGTATTGATCTATATTTATATGTCCAATTTAGAAGTACTTGACTTTATTAAATATATAGACTAACTTGATTGAGAATTAAGTTATGGGTCAAATGAAATTGAAGAGTTGACTATATCTAGCTAGCACTATACATGAGGTTCAGGTTCAATCTCGGAAATGAACAGTTTTTGATCTATGATCTAAAGAGCCTATGAGAGATTAAATAAAAGTACTAATTAATTTTAGATTAGATCTGATTTAATTAGACTTAATTGGATTCAAATTTCTAAGTTAGACTTGGTCCTAAAAGTCCTAAACAATTTAGGATTGACAGTCTTTCAAAATTATTTCGAATCAACTTTGAATTAGATTTGAATTGAATCAATTTTGGATGAGATCCTTAGAGTCCTTTTTCATTGGGACTCTCTCACTTTCATGGTCTACCAGCACTTGGTATGGTGCTGGTTGTGGCCATCCCATATAGGTATGGGCGTGGGTGCAAAGTGGGTGCCATATTAGGCATCAATCCTTTATCATGTAGGAATCCTTCTTTGATAAGTTATAGACTGATTCAAAGCTTATTTGAATTAGAAGTCCTATTCTTATTGGGTCATGAAAATCATCTATAAATAGAGAGGGTCTCTACATAGCAATCAAAGTGAGAAAAGAGAGAAAAAGATAGAGAGGCGCGAGAGAGCTAGTAGGCGTCTCCCCTTGGCGTGTCCTCCTCCTTGCCGCCCCCTTCTCCTCCTTACCGTGGCCTCTCCTTTGGGCATCCCTTTGCTGGTGTGAGGCGTCACACCTAGGCATCTCTCTCCTCTCTTGGTGGCCCCGCGAAGGTGCTTTGATCCAAAGCTTTATCCCGCTTTTCTGTGGAGCCTAGCATGCGCGCGAAGTAGAGGGCCTGCAGATCCAGGCCTACACAAAGGTTTGAATCTAGATTCTGGAGATTTAATCCTTATTCCACTACAATCCAGATAAAGATTTAATCTTTAATTAGTTAGATATATAAAAAAATTTTAAATGTAACTCTGTTTATCTGCAAGAAACGGGTTTTCTTTTCCTTCAACGATTAGTTTCCACCTTAGTTTTATCTATTAAAACTATATCATCCGCAAACAGCACATAGCAAGAAATCATAAGTATTCCAAGTAAGCTCATTCATAACTAGTACAAAGAAAAATAAAAATTGAAAGGCCTAATGTGACTAGAAATTCACTAGTATTATTATGAATACTCTCACATTAGTAACCGTTTCATTATACCTGTCCTTAATCACATTAATATAACTAGACTTGCTTTCTTTTCTAATATCTTCCATAAGTGTTGTTTAGGGACTATCATATGCTTTATGTAAATCGATAAAAAATCACATGAATACTTTCTTTTTGTTTATTTATTAACTTACAAAAAAGAAACGCAGCTTTCATAGTATACGTTAGTTAACGCTTGCTCTCGTTCTACTGCACCACATATCCAATACAGTGCATTGCTTGCAGGGAAGGCCCTAAAGGTTCTTATATGTATTTATATTCATAAGCTGTGACAAAAATTTTACATTGACCGCAAACCTACTGCAACCTTCTTTATCAGGTCTTGGAAATATGTATTTATATTCATAAGCTGTGACAAAAATTTTACATCGACCGCAAACCTACTGCAACCTTCTTTATCAGGTCTTGGAAATAACTACGTACAAAACATTGGTGGTCCCAATGCACCCTTGTAAAAGGAAAAAAAAAAATATACACCTTCTTATTTATTGAAGATATTCTTGAAATAATATAAAATATTATTCTATATGTATTTTAAAGGTGAAGTGATAAAAAGTGCCAGCTTATTAAGTGGCTAAAGTCCACTTGATCCAAAATAATCCCATCGTCATGGAAATTTAAGGGTGAGGGGCATTTGGGTAGAGCCACTCACCATGTAAAGCTGCAAACAACCCGGATGGTCCGTATGTAGCAGCAGGCAATCAGAGAGAATGCACTTTTATGGGAGTTTCAATTTCTTGACACGCTCAATTCTCTCAAGAATCATAACGCGTGTACTTGCCACAATTTGACACATTATTTATGATCATACATGTGCAATGATACATCACAAATGCTAGCCCACGTGGAGAGACATGCAACAAAACAATCGAAATATGAGACGTTGGAGGAGTACCAACTGCTGAGCCGTGGGCCATGGCCCAATCGTCGACAAGTATCTTGCTACAAGTTGAGGCAAATGACGGCAAACCAACCACTCACCAAAAACTAAACAGGAAACTAGAGAAAGGAGGAGCAAACAATGATATAGAACCCAACATTAAGCTACAAAATAACTAAATCTGCCCTGCAGCAGAAACCTATTGTCAGCCATTGCCTGAGCTTTATCCAGAATCCTTAGCATTATCCAAGTTCCCCAAGCCTCCAGTTTCTTTCCAGGTGTGGATTAAGTTTAGAAATAGAACAATCATTTAAGCATATGGTAGGGCCGGTTCATCACATTTACATTTTCTTTCCCAAAGTCCCAGCAAAATGCAATCGGATGCCGGCCTATGGTCTCGCTGCCCAAACGACAAAAAAACAAAAAAAAAAAGAAAGGAGAACCGGAGTTCACCACATGATAATGCCCTATTTGATTAGTTTTAGCCTCAAGGACCATTAAATCAAGCATTCACTTTCTTAGGAGGCAAGAAGAGTCAAAGCCCCACCAAAGCATATTTTTTTCCATTCTTTTTATTTTATATTCAGAATAATGGTAGTACCACCAGCAAATAGAACTGATTACCTGGATCAGACACCGGACAGGGATTCCAACCCAGAACCTATCTGTGGGATTATCCACATTAGGAGCAACAAATTCACTCAAAATAGAAGTGCACAAACATTTGCAAGATTAAAATCCAAAGTAATTATGCTGAGTGGTAACCACATTGAATGAATATTGCAAGAATAAATTCAATTCACTGCTTCTTCAAGGTACATCTTGAAGAACATTGAGAAGTTCCTAGCAAATGTTACAACCTTTTGGCAACCATATTATCAGAAACAAAAAGAACATTTCTTGTTGTTTCATTGGTTAAGGTTAAAAAAAACAAAAAAGAATGTTTTACATCAGAATGCGGACAATGGCAAGACCAACAGCAGATATTGACACCAGAGTCCCTATGCAGTATTTTATAACATCATATTTTGCTGCCTCCAACTGGGCCTTCAATGCATGGATTTCCTGTAAGGAATATTAGAATATTCAAGGTTAGAACAAGCGACTAAGAAGACAAAGCCTTCCATGTACCTTCCCATCTAGCAAACACTCACCCGATCAAGCTTGGTAGTGAGATCAGTAGTTTCAGCATTTTGCTTGGCCAATTCATCGCGTATGCGCCTGCATTTATTAGTTCAGCTAAGAATAAAAAGGTGATGCTTAAATTACAACTTGAGGTAAATGAACTGCTATTTCTAATTGGGAAGGCATTGGTTATATATATAAAATCATACACGCCTAAGGCCAACCTAACTAAAAGAAGACTTGTAGCTTGACCCTACCCAAGTTAACCAGATCCAACAAGTCAGGTCTGGCTCTAAATCCAGATTGTTTCTTAACCGGGTTGCATCCAGATGCCCTAACTGGATCAGACATTTGCTATCCTGAATGGAAACTTGGGACCAAGGTCCGTAGAACCAGTGCTGGGACCCATACCAATTGGTGGCTGGTTCGGCTTGGTACAGGATGAATCAGATGATTCAGTCTGGTTCAGCTGATTGAGTCAAACCATTTTTTTCAATTTTTATCTCGGTACAAGTTAGTATGCTTTGGTCCAGTATGGTATGGGGGTGGTATGTCTCAATACGGATGGTTTGGGTGTGGTTTCGAAAAACAAAGCCAAACTGACCTGGCCCCGGACCAATTCAGCTCGAACGTTGTGAACCAGACGGTTCGGCCTGGTTCGATAGACCATGCTCGAGAAATTTGTCATTCCATTATTTTGGTAGCCCAATATATAGTGATACATTAATCACCAAATAAAACGTATTGTCAAAAGCTGTACTGGAATTCAAGACTCAAAATAGAAGCAATAAACCTAGATATAAGTATCCTTTAGATACCCTTACCCTCTTTCAAGGTTTAGATCCAAGCGTTGCCCTGCAGTAACTTTGTCGATCTCATACCTGTCCCAGGAAAATAACTCTTAGACTTAACCAGCACTGAAGGAACAAAAATGCAGTAAATCATACATCCATGATATGAAGAAAACCAGACCTAAGCTCGCTCCGCATTTTCTCAATATCACCCCTAAGTTTTTCTGTCTCACGTTGCAACAAAGAGAAATGGTGCTCCTGCAACCAGATGACATCATCTTCAGAAAATGATTAAAAAAATAAACACAGAATGTGAGAGTGAAAACAGATAATTTGTTAACATGCAATATGCAATGTCTTGAAACTTCTAAGATGCTCAAGTAGATACCACCTATAACAGAGTCTGACAAGCTATGTAAATCATACAAGTTTGATTACAATCTGTGCAATCAAAGAAATGATCAAAACCCAGAAGCAATTTTGTGCAATCAAAGATGTTCCCCTTTAAGGGAAATTACTTGTTAGCCCCACTATATTGTACGTCGCTAGAAAGAACTTCAAGCAGCAGAAAGCAACATTTTGATGAACAAAAAGTAGAGAATAATTTTGATCTTAGATTAGTCGACCAGCCAAAACATGTAGATATAAGTCTACAAGCAGCAGAAAGCAACATTTCAATAAACAAAGAGTAGATCATAATCCTTGATCTGAGATTAATCAACCAGCCAAAACAGGTTGATATAGAGAAACAAAACAAGAGAAAGCTTCACTAAAAGCTCAAGCTCAGCTGTAGCTCAATCATTTGACAAGAATTTGCAGCTCTAAAACAGTTCACTTTTCAAATTATTCAAGATACATGTTGATGCGAATTACATTCTATAACTCAGAAATTGTGGGGATCATAAAGTTCAAGAAACTTGATACCTAATAAAAAATTAAAGACCAAATAGAAAGTATTTTGTAACTCCCACATGGAGTCCCGAAAATTTTTACTGCCACATTGGAGCCACTAAAGCCCGTGCTGTTTGGGAACAATTTTCCAGCATCAGTGGAATAAGTGGTATAACTTTGGGGAAAAAGAGGGATAAAGAAGAAGAAGTCTATGGAAGTATTTTTTATGAACAGTTTTATCCAGGTGAAGAGAAATGAATACATGTATTTTACCAAATACCAAACACCAAACCGGTGAAGCGCCACTTGCATGGGAGTTTCATGAGCCCTTTTGGGAAGAGCAGAAGTGTCAATCATGTTCTGAATATGATCATGATTCACAGAAGGTGAGGATACTTACCTCTAGAACTCTAAACTAGGAATAAGTAACAAATTAGGTATGGTGCAATGAATAATTTGGAACTTCAGATTTGCTGCACCTCATGCCTGACTAAATGGCTGTTTATTGTTTCAGAAATATGAATTTTGCAACAGAACCTAGTCTTTCAGTTCAGCAGATACTGTGAGCAAAGTCAAATGGAAAACCTGAACCTAAATAGAGAACCAGTAGAGTAGAGATTTATAGCATTATCATTCAGATATGACATTCAGCAAAATACAGCAGTAACATCCTGTATTTTGTTACAGCAATACAGCAAACTGAATAGGAGAAGGGCAAAAGATGGAAACATACAACAAGAAAAATAAGTAAATTAAGGGCCTGTTCTTAAGTGGGTAAATAATATAGAAAAGTTGGTCAACTTTTGTATGGACAAACTTATCCAATGTTCTCACGCTTCTCTAGATAGGTAAATTATTTTCACATAAATAACATTTTCTTATGAAATGGGAGGAAGTCTTACCCACTTAGGAGGTAGAATAACATATTCTCATGAAATGGAAGTCTTACCCACTTAGGAAGTGGGTCAGTCATTTTCCCATCAACTAGGAAAATAACCTTTCTATTTCATTCCTAATATACCCCTAACCCTTAATTATAACAATAATTATACATAATATAATATTAACTTATATATAATATAATAATATTTTATTATTCTAATATGATATATTATTATAATAATATAATATTATGATATAATATCTTATATTATTGTTATAATAGAATATAATATAATATCATAGGATATTATTTTAATATATATTAATATTATATTATACATTATAATATATATTTTATTTTATTATATATAATATAAGTTATTATATTATATTATACTATATTAAAAATATAACATATATTATCTATATTTATGAATAATGTATTATATAATATTATATATTATAATATATAAAATATGATATATTATCATATGATAATATATCATATTATATTATTATATATAATAATATTTATATAATAAAGGGTATTATAAAAAATATGGATAGATCTTAGCAACTTATTTAGAAAACTAATAATGCAAAAGAACATGGATAATAAATTCCCGAGTCATTTTCCAATGCATAAGAAAATAGGGGTAAATTATTTTTTTGTCTAAATGTTGCCTGCGAAATACTTATCCAGAAAAATATAGATTCCCGGATAAATTTTTTACCCTAAAAAAATGGGCCCTAAGAGAAAGAACAAGAACAAAGAGTGAAGAGGAGATCCAGAATGACAGAAATATAAGAAAGAGGAAGGAAAGAAGGCCCACAACCTCTCTTGCTTTCAGTAATGATCTCTCAGTTCCAGGACCAGCATATAAGTATAGAGCCTATTAACAGGATAAACTGGACAATGTTCCTATTTCCACCAAGATTCTCTAAGTGGATAGGATAGACCAAGCTAATCACATTACTAAACCACTCAATAAATAGGAGCTCTAGGACTTCTCATTTTAAAGAATTGGCAGCCACAGAGCTCTGAATTGAAGGACTGGCTGGACACATAACTAAAGCCCATTTTGAGGTCAAGGACTGCAAATAAGCAATTAATACCAGACCTAATGGGCGCCCAGTTATGACTTTGTGCGAGCAACCCTTACATCCCATTTAATAAAAAATAAAATAATAATAATAATAATAATAATAATAATAATAATAATAATAATAATAAAACATAAGCCCTTATAGTTTAGCACCAATAGACCCTTAGTAGACTCCTAACAATCTGATAAAAAATTAGAGAGCAGACCCACTGTAGAGTGATATTTGGATCATTAGAGTCCAATAAAAGGCAAATTAACCTTTGAATATGTTCCAAAAGGGAAAAAGAACACCTATATGGTGCTTGTCATCTTAAGAGCTACATGCTCATATAATTATTTAAACATGATATGTGGATCCTAAATGCCATAACTTCAATTTAACCAAGGTTGTTCTTGATCAAATGCATTAAGAATAAAGAACTGAAAGCATAAAAAGTAGGTATACAGGAGTAGAATTTCAAAAGCCATATCCCCCTAAGGAAAGTCTAGTGATGAATAATTAGAGTTAGTTGTTTCTTTGAGAAAACAAGTTTGTGATTTTATGGTGGGGAAAAATCTTGAAAGCACTTATTGTCAAGGGATATTTCTTGATAAAAACTGAAAAACAAAAATGTTTTACTAGCCTAAATTCTTTCATAGGCACAATTCTATATTCATAATCTAGTTCACATACCTTTATCTGGAAACACAGGTTTCATCCCCAGGCTTTCTTGCAAATATAGAGGACCATGACCCAATTCTAGAGCACAACAATACCAATGTAGTGCAATCCTTTATTATTATCATTTTATCATCCTTTCCTTTTTTAATAGACATCATGGTTCCTTTATTTGCATTACATAATTCAGTTCAAAGGCTCAACATACTATTATCAAATGCAGCACTGAATGCAAATTACAATGTCAGAATTGACCCACAATTTGGGCTACAATACTAATATAGAACCATTCTATTGGATTAGAGAACAAAAATATGTAAGAGCAATATTGATCATCATTTTCAATTCCTCCAAATATAGATGCAGCGTAGCATTTCCCAGGAAATGCAAAGATGTTGCTCAAAAATCATATTTCATTTTCAATATTCACCTTTACTGGTTTTGTTTAATAAGAAACCTTCTTTTCCTCAAGAATAGGCTTTTTTTTTGTCTGTTAAACCATTTACACATAGGGTGTTCTGTTGTTCATCCTCATCAGCTGCAAAATTAAAAATCATTTCTGTCTAACATTTATTAAAAAAAAAAAAAAATCTGATTGGCATGTTATGCACTTTGGGAGCAGGAAAGGTAGTCAAATATTCTTATCCTCCTAGGCTGTGTTTGATGCTGCATGAGTGGGGGGATAACCCTGTATTCCCTCCCTTATCTTGCTAAACAACATTTCAGGCCAACAGGATAGGTTTATTCCATCCTTAAGATGCGTAAGAGGATATCCCTCCCACTGGCATCATAAGCCAATTCCATGGGGACTACACTTCCACAATATAGCCCAATTGCCATATTATCCCTTCACTTTTTCCATTAACTCTCTTAAATACACAAAAGTGGGAGGTCAATTTTGTCCACAACATAAAATCAAAATCATCCCCAAATCTAATGTGTATTATATGCACTCTATTCCATCCCCTTATCCCCTCCCACTTATTCATCCGGCCAAACATTAAAAGACCCTTATCTCATAGAATAGGCCCATCTCTTCTACACTACTTGGATAATTTTTTCCTATCACATCCAACTTTATTCTGAAACCAAATGCAGCTTAAGGGGTTTTGATGCAGCCCCACAAAGGATAGCTGGATTCAGAATCTTCTATGACTAATCTCAGATTAACCTGTTTGGGTTAATTGCAGATAATTGCTCATGAGAGTGAAAAAATAAATAATAGAGAAAAATGCAAGTATTAAGAGAAAAAAATAAACAAAGTAGAGCACCAAAGCAGCCTGGAATCAGGTGAGTAAAAAGAAAGGGGAATGCACAGTGCAAGGGGGAGGATAATTGGGCATCAGATCCCCAAAGTCGTTGGTTTGTCCATCCACACTTGCCTTTTTTTGTTTCTTCTCTTTTTTTCTCTTTTTTTGCCTAGTTTTACCTAACCTTGGTCAGCTGGCCCTAGTAATCAAGCCCAAGCTCATTTTACTGCTTGTGTGGCAATTTCAAGTATTCACTTCATTCTCTCTTTTAAACTCTCTAATTTTGATTGTACCATGAAAGAACATAACCAAACAGCAAATGGCACCTAAAAAAATAAGATAAGTCCCAGTGTAAACAAATTAAACTAAAACTATTGAGCCTCTAAAATCCTGATCTCATTAAGTTTAACCTGTCACCCATAAAATTGAGTTGTAAGCAGAATAGTTCCATTAAATGATCATGGACCATATAATCCATAGAAGGTTCTATTTGATGTAAATGTGTCCAAAGGTAAAACTAGATCATCGGTTCATCATCCAATATTGCATATCTATTTTCTTCTTGATACATAGTGGTTAGCACCAAGGTTTTACATTCCGACGGGACAAAGGGCATCCCGGCCGTCCCATCCCATTCCTATAAGAAAATGGGACCGGAAAGGGGTCGGGACTCCAAAACCCATCCATACAGAGAAATAAGAAGAAAGAGAAAAGAAAGAAAGGAAGATGAAAAAAGAAAAAAGTGAGAGAAAAGAAGAAGAAAAAGGAAAGAAAGAAGGGAAGGGAGAAGAAAAAGAAACGAAGGAAAGAAAAAGAAGAAAAAAAGAAAAACAAAAAGGGATGACAAAAGAAAGAAAAGAAGATAGAAGAAAAAGAAAGAAAAGGAAGGAAAGAAAAAACAAAGAAATGACAAAAGAAGGGAGAGAGATAGAAGATATCTACCGAAAAGTATAATCTAGACAGGACAAAACAGTAGGGCATCCCGTTCCATGGAGATATTGGGACTCCTCCATCCCACAGGATTTAAAACCTTAATTAGCACATCATTTGTATCATTCACACGTGCCTTCACAAAAAATTTAAAGAACCCGTGGGTAATGTTCATGTACTCATCACCTTGATGTTAGTGAGGATCACAATACATCACGGCAATTGATTAATTGATGACCTCATTAACTAATGATTTCACTAACTTACCTCCTTAAACATTGAAGTCACAAATTTCTCCCTTCTTGCATATGTTAATAGGATCCAATTCAAGATTTGCTCACTGTAAAAAATAAGTTGAAGCAACTTTTCAATTTTTGGGTTCAATATAACAGTTTTTTCTTTTAGTTAGTAAAAGAAATTCATAAAAGTCATTACAAGAGTAGAAGTGCCCATCCATATACTGTATCTCCAAGACGTACTATCATAACAACTCATTGACATCATATAGGACTGCTATCAAGGTTCGTCATCTCGATACCGGATCCTATATCAGTACCATCCTATTACTATATTGGTATGACTAGTATAGAGGCCAGTTCGACATACTGACACTCGGTATGCCTCCCATATCACATACTAGTTTAGTATCAATATGATATGGCATGGTCCGTATGCACCGATACTGAAGGATATGGCAAACTTTGGCTGCTATCTCTTTAAATCTATGTTTGCTCTTATTACCATACACTGGCTTGTATTAATGTAACTATATAGAAGTAATGCAAAATCATGATAATCCATGACGTATAAGGATCCCACAATCCTACTAGTCTAGGAGATTTCCATAGTACTAACCTCATGCATACAGCAACTACAGTATGTTGTCAGTAAAAATAATTGTGCATTGTTAGTTGCATGATAAATTTATGATATTGTGTTAATCATCAATCAGCCCTGTATCAAGAAAGATTAATTGATTTAAAATGTTTGGCTGGAGAGAAACATAAAAAGAAATCTGAAATGAAGTTCTTCCAGAAATGAAAATTCACATATGAAATAAATTGTAACAGGTTGATAGAGTGTACCAACTTAGTAACATTCAATAGTCATTCAATGCTAATTCATAAATCAATCTCATCCTCCAAGCTCAAATATTATGCAAAAAATTAATAGGGATACCTAGGTGGCTGTTGCTCAAAACAATGGGATGACTGATGATCCTACTTTTGTATGTACTAACCAAAAGACATTGTGTAGAACATGTCTTTAAGGCCAATAAAATGCAGCTGAAATTGGTTTATATTAAAAAGCTAAAAAATAATATAGTGTATCTTCATGTGCAAATTATGAATATTTTGACACAAAAAAAAAAAAAAACCTTCTTGGCACTGGTAAATGCCAAGTGTTGGCATGGTATCCCATATCCATTTGTCAGTCTTTGATCAGCACAAGCATGATTTATGATACCTTGATCTTCAAAATGGTGATCCCTTAAGTCATGATGATTAGGACCATGGAATTCTTAAAGGATGGCATGCTGCTTAGAGCTTCAAGAAAATGCAAACTGTCATCTACTTGAAAAAAAGAAAAAAAAGCACATTGTTGTCCCATATTTTCAAATTCCAACCTAGTATGAAACATCAGCAATCTATAACTTAACCAGCACCATGATGCCATAAAAAATCAAACCATAAACCCTTTATCTTGATTTGTAGGACAATAGAAAATTTCAAATCAGAATTTTGCTTTCCCTGAAATTTCCAAACAATAGTTTCCTAATCGGATTTCCTATTTTGTTGGTTTTGTAAGTATTTTAAGCCCTTCATGGCATGCAAGTTATGCAATTGATTCTTCAAAAACACAGGCCAATGCTTTCTTCATATAAATGAAATAAAATTTCAAATATACCTACATTACAGAGATGAACAGGATGTCAGGATATGCTCAAATATGCAATTCAGACCATACAATCTGGATCAAAATAGTACTCAGCAATCCAGAGACTCCTGGATAAGGATTAACTTGGAACATAACATCTGGATCACAAAATGTATGATCCAAGTCCAGGTCATGTTAATACATATGAAAGCAACTAGAACATCCACCTTTTTAAGTTCCTTTTCTTGACTTCTATAATAGCCAGATTGTCATCAGTAAGTTTCAAAACAGAGTATTAGCAAACTCTTTAGAGTTTTCAACTTAAAAATAAAAAAGCTCTAGTTGTCCAAGATATAAGATCTAAAATTGATTTCACATCTCTTGTGCCATTTTTGAGAACTTGAGTCCATTTCCTCTATAATTTTCCATCTCAAAGTTGAATTGAATTGATGCATTTTGTTGCCTTGTTCATGTTTATATTAGGATATAGTTTGTTGGTAAAGGCTATTAAATAAAGTTGTAATGAATAAGAGAAAATTTTCGCTCATCAGGAGACCAAAGAAAAATGGCAATTTTTCATATCAAGTATCTCAACAAATAATGGTATGATGACATTTTTAGCATTTTTTTTCCTTGTCCTAAGTGGGTCCATGTCTACAAACATCTTGGTAGGTCAAATTTAGAAATCTTATGGACTTATATGATGGCATTTAACTATATTTGATAATTAAATGTCTGAGGGCATTTAACAATATTCAGTAACTAAACATGGTGTCTATTTCTTGGACATGATATATAATTACAATGTACATATGTATATATGTAAGCATGCATGAATGTTTGTATGCATGCATGCATGTATCTATGTCTGGAGAGGCTGGATTTGAGTGCCAGCTGCAAGTATGTAGAGGTTGGATTTGTCTTATTCCCAAATCTTAAAATACAGGGACTCAACTAAAACGGGTCTAAAACTGGCTAGAAGTATAGGGGTGCACATTGTTTTAACTATGTTTTGTTAACTCAAAACAAGAAATAGTATATCATTGCAAAACTCAAAATCGACACAATATTGATCTAGAACTAGTACCATTTATACAACGCTAATAATGTTGCTTCAATAAAATAGATGCAAGATCTTAAAGGGAGCACAATCAAAAAAAAAAAAAAAAAGTAAAGGTAACCATACTTGAGAGCTCTGCACTTGAGACTTGAATTTCGAGAGATTGGAATCCTGAATCATCTCACTCTGCACAGAACGATAATTAACCACAGTAACAAAATAAGAATTTGCCCAACTCACAATACCAAGATACCACCACCAACAAACATCAAATCTCAAACCTTCTGCATCTCTCCCTTGGATACGAAGGACTGTGCCACATTCTCCAAGCTATCATTCAAAACCTCAGTGATTGCTGACGTGATTGCCTCCGCATGCTTTGATGGGACTCCCTGCGCCTCCAATCTCCGAACCTACAAAACATCAAACACCTCAAGTACATTCCAAACCATTTCTGTCATACTATTACACAAAAAATTTGAAGATCATCAGGCAAACCGGTAAACTACCAGTGCCAAAGTATCAACAAGGAAGGCTCTTTTCCCATTGGTCTTGACGAGTTGAGAGAGGCAACGCTGTGGCAAGAGGCTGTGGGCACTCCCACCCGTTAATGTCGCCAATCCAAACCTTGAATGGAACCCCAACGCTGCCCTGCTTCTCTTACAAACAATTGCAGCAACCGACATTGGTTTCAGCGCCCAAAGAAAGGGGCAAATGGTCAACAGAGAGGACAGAATTCAGAATCCTTTGATATCCTCTCGATCAACAAAAATCCAACCCAAATCAATCCAATCCGCGATTCCTGGACGGATCTTTATTGAAGGTGGAGGGGTGGTGTCGTGGGCGGCGAGAAACGGGAAGGGTATTGCCGAACCCTCGCCTTTCTCTCGTTTTCTTCCCTGTATTTCGCTCTATCTATCTTGGTGTCTTTTCCTTTCTTTTCGGTTGCGGAAACGGACGGGGATGAAGGGAGAGATGAACGCGGTGATTCCAGGGACGGGATTTGTTGGCAATTTATATACGTGGGAGGAGTGTTTGATGGACCGTATGGTCTGCCTTTCTAGTCTCCGCTTCGGCTTCCCCGGTTCCTTCTTTTACTTTTTGTTGGTCTTTTTTTCAATACGCGGAAGGTGAAGCTGACCAGGACCGCGAAGCGAAGCGTGAGACCGAGGAATTTCCATGCGACCGGTCTCATCCAATCCAGGCCCGTCTTGAAAGCGTAGATATGTGCATGTGTATGTATGACATGTCACCATGAAAATATAATGTGATGTGATATATAAATATTGAAGAGCCGATGGGTAGGTTTTTTTTCTTGCCTAATAAAAAATAAATATACAGATTATATATATATATGTATATATATATATATATATATATATATATATATATATATATATATATTTTGGTGAAACATACGAGCTTATATTAAACCAAAGAGCTAAAACACAATATATGTAGTATAAGACGGACCCAGAAACCAAGTTGCCTAGGAGACAAAACGTAGAACTTGAGCAAAGTGTAGACAATACAAACTGCAACAAAGAAACAGAACAAAGGATGGAACAAAGGATTAGAATACAGATCCCAAACACAAATAACGAACCCAACATAGATAATAGTAGATATTAGGTCCTGCCAAAGGCAACATGTAACATCACTGCTGCTGTGAATACAAACATGAGAACTGAGTAAAGAGCTTTGAAACAGCCTGCCATGGGAACGAGGCAAACGTGTTTATGGATAGGTGCCCCTCAAGTTGTCCATCGAGAGTAAAGGAGAGTGAATGTGCAGAGTAAAAAGTAATTTTTTGTGCACCACATGCGATGTAATAGGAGTGCACCGTCCAATGATATTGGAGTATATAATATACTTAGATGGGACAAATATTTAATACCGCTCAGCTTTTTTCATTCTCCAATTTTCAATGATGAAAATATCCTTCTCTCCACAAAATAAAGAAAGAACAGTATTATTACTTCTTGATGCCTTGTATGACTTCTTATGAATATATATAACATCCTGAATGATATATATAATTTCTTATATCTTTGTGATATCTTGAACAATATATATAATATTCTGAATAATATATATAGTTTTTTAACATCATATATAACTTTCTGTAAATATATATGACATTCTGAATAATATATATAACTTTCTGTGAATATATATGACATCCTAAATAACATATATGATATCTTAATATCTTATATAACTTTTTGTGAATATATATGACATCTTAAATAATATATATGACTTCCTGTGAATATATATGATATTCTAAATAATATATATGATTTTCTAACGTGTTATATGATTTTTTGTGAATATATATAATATCCTGAATAATATATATGACTTTCTAATATCTTATATGACCAACAAAAAGTTATATAAGGCATCAAAAAGTCATATATATTATTCAAGATGTTATACATATTCACATGAACAATATATATGACTTCCTGATGTCTTATTGTGGAGAAATTCAGTACAGAGGTAAAATGGTAATTTTAAATTTTTTTCAAAATCATGATTTTACAGCAGAAAAAATATTAATTAATTTAATTAATTAACATGAATTTATCCTACACTAGGATCTAAATATAATATATAGCATGCATGCATTTAAATTTGAATTTCAAATTCAAACAGTAAATACTTTACTGTAATGTGTTCAGAACACAATACCTTTATGCAGGTAGTAGATCGCCGCAATCTGATCACCATCGGGAGAGTCTGATCATCGCGATATAGCCACACAGCGTGTCTGACCTTTGCGGATCGTCCATACGAAGCTCCCGGTCTGATCGACTCCTCACGAGTGCTAGCTCGTTGTAGAGTCCTTTTGATGGCCGATGCTGATCGAACTCCTTCGATCGATGTCTGTCGATTTTTTGGATGCTCCGGATCATCAACAGACGTACTTGAGAGGATGTTGAAGATCTTCCTAAAATTTTGTGGGCTCACGACACTCGTAGCTCACTTTCTCACTTCCCGAACTCCAGGCTAAAACTCTAGGAAACTCACCGAAAACTTTGCACCCACTTTTCTTTCTTTTCTTTCTTTTTCTCTTGGAAGGATATGGACTTCCTTCTCACGCACAAGAGTTCTCACGCCCCAAAATTTTTCTCCAAAAATTTTCTTTCATCTTGCACGCCCCACTCTTCTCCTTCTTTTATAACTACGTCAAACGTCTTATCCAAAAGAAAGGATAAAGATGAGTAATTGCACATTTGAATTTAAATCAAATTTTGAATTCAAATAGACACCAACTCATCCCTTATCTACTAAAGGCGTGAGGTATGGCTTAAATTGTGCATCGAGTGATTTCATGAGAAACCTTTTCTCATGTAATAAATGAGGCGTAAAAAAGGGATAATGTGCAAAGATTGATTGCCCATTCAAATTCAAACTTTATTTTGAATTTGAATGGCCAACCAATCATCCTTATCCATTCATATGGCACATTAAAGTGGGGCATGGAGAGGGCTTGGCGTGAGAAAATAATTCATAAGAAGTTTCTTTTCATGAATTCAAATGGGTGCAATGGAAGTGAGGTGGCGCATGGAGATTGGGTCAAGGTGGTTTAATTATTTAAACCAACCTAATTGAACCAAATAATTTAGGTCCAATTATACTAATTTAAACCCAACTAAATTAAGCTTAATTAGGCTCAATAAAATTCTAATCAAATCAGGAATTGACTAAGCCCAATCCCTGATCAAATCAGGGACCAAACCATCTCGACGATTAGGTCAACTCTTAACCTAATCGGGTCAAACCCAACTGAATCCAATTCAATTAGACTTGATCCAAAAATAATTACTCAATCAAATTAAGTTAATTAGCGATCAAATCACTAATTAAACCTCTCATAAATACTAAGTCCAAATTTGATGGGCAATCGGGCATCAGAATTCATCGATATATAATCCTGATCGAAAAGTCCCAACCAGTGGAACTCTTGACCCCGGTACCCATAATGTGTGGAACTCGTGATCAGAGAATCTTGATTCTTGATCACTGAGTCTCAAATATGTAGGATTCTACACCAGCCATCAGATCAGATAGGAACCTCTAATGTGTGTGACCCCGCAAGTTCGAACCTAAGTCGGTAGCACAGGAACCAATTCTTGTACTAATTGAAGTGACCATCTAGCAATGGTATCCGATGTCCGGATAGGTCGAATAATCAATCGCAACACTCAGAACCTACATGAATATGGTTACTGTATAATTCATCCTTTTGACCCCTGTGTTTAGGACGACTCAGGATTAAACTGTCAACCCTGATCAAATCATCCGAATCGTGCTCAACTCAAACAGTCCTGTGACTCCTCACAAGGACCACCCTGGCCAAGATTTTGCTAAATTGAAATATGACTGTACACAGCTCCTAAACTGAAGTGGTCAATCCCATCTTGACACACGCACCGACAAGTCAAGTACTTGACTACACCCAGCAGCCTTCCGTCACTGAATTAGAAATTTAGGTAGTCCAGTGCCTAAGTGCAGTGAGTTGCTTGCAAGTCACCGTGGCAGTCTCAGGTCAGAGGGACATTTATACCCATATTCCATCGGAGCAAATCTTGATAGCAGAAATAGCTCCGGAGTCGGTCATGTTCAGTGCAGATGTACCCTTACATCTCACCTGTATGCCATACCAGTGTCTCCACACTTATTGGTTAAGAGGACAACCAACTTATATGACACACAACGACCTATGCTTGATAAACGTTGTCATCCTTGGTAACAACGTATCATTTGGTCACGAACAGATTTAAGGACTAAACGATAAATCCTCCTTTGTCGAGTCTAAATAGTCCTAAGGACTTCACCACAACATAGAAGTTCATTAGAAGATGAAATATTTTGTGATGAAAAATATCAAAATATTTTTTATTAATTCATAATTCATGTACATATATAAAAATGAGTACAACCGTCAACAGACTGACGATTGGCTTTGGGACACTATTCCCAACATTTATATAACCAATAGAAAGTCATATAAGGTACTAGGAAGTCATATATATTATTCAAAATATCATATATATTCACAGAAAGTCATATATATTATTTAGAATATCATATATATTAATAAAAAATTATATAAGGTATTAGAAGCCATATATGTTGTTCAAAATGTCATATATATTCACATAAAGTCATATATATTATTCAAGATGCTATATATATTATAAAAAATTATATAAGATATTAAAAAATTATATATATTATTTAGAATGTTATGTATATCTATAAAAAGTTATATATATTATTCAGGATATCATATATATTCATAAAAAGTCATACAATATATCAGAAAGCTATATATATTGTTCACAATGTCATAAATACACAAGAAGTCATATATATAGCTCAGAACATCATATATATTCATGAAAAGTCATACAAGATATCAGAAAATAATTATTAGATGTATGTCCTAGAAGCCAATATGGCTGACACATTGTAATAAATCTAGGACACAATTTTATACTTTATACATTGATTTGATCAATAAAATGACAAGTTTATTTTTCATTCAAGTGTGATGTATCTTTGAATCATCCATGAAATTAATTTTTGATACATATTTTCAAGGTGTGAGAATTACAGACATGTATTTAATTCCTAAATATTCTCGATTATAAGATTATCATGAGAATGATGATTGACCTGGATAGACCGATGCACAGATCGCTTCTTTCGGAATAGATAAGTCTCTAGTCTATAGTGTAGAGACACTAAGTAACGAGTGTGGATAGTTGTTAGAGAATAACTAGTACTAAGCGTGACCATACGATAGATCACTTGGATTTCTATTCAATCGTCAGTGATTGTCTCGATGCCGTAATTATGTGACTAGTCCTTTGATCTGAGGTAGTATGATTGCTCGCAGTGAGGCTACTGAAGTTTGACTTGACATATAAACATGGGTCTCAATCAGTCCTTGTAGTGGATATTGACGATAGTTAGTCCATTATAGGAGTAGAGTGTGCATCAAGATAGGATCTATCAACCTTGATAGAGAGGAGTAGTCCTATGAGATTTGAGAGGCTAAGTCTGAGAGTCTGTGGCCACAGTAGTATGATTGATGGAAAAAAAAATTTCATAGAAGTCACAATTGAAATTGAACTGATCGAATCTATTATATGACTGACGTTAAGGTCTGACGATTTATTCATGACCTATCATCTAGTCGGGACTCACGATAGAGGGACTGAATCACACGTTAACTATACCTTGAGGTTTATTTTGGTTCTATTAGGTTGTCACTACATACTACTAAATATCACTGGTAGATTATGAGAGCTCACTAAAATTGTTCTGGATCGATAATCTTTGATGAGTTAGAGTGGAATTATTTCAACTCATTGAAAAGAGTTTCAATGATACTTTGATAGAGATCATTGTATATCTCACTACTAGATAGAATTGAACCTATGAGGTCACATAATAAAGGGATTAGTCTGAAATTAGCAATTGAGCTTATGAAATGTCAATTAGGTTTAGAGAAATCCAATTAGATTCAAGATAACCTTGCTAGCACATGGTTGGACCCATTTTTTCTTTCCGTTTGAATTTTTTATTTGATAAGATAATTTAAATTTAATTATTTGTTAATAATTTAAATGAATTAGATTCATTGAACTCCAATTATTAGGTGTCTAAGATTTTAGATTATATGAATTAAGGGTGCAAGTCTCTAATTAATTTTCTTGATAGTTATTATGGGGCACCACCTTGATTGGATCAAGTTGGGCGTGTCTCATGATTAGAGGGCCTTTTGATTTCATATGGGGCATTCCTTGGATGCAAAAAAGGATGTAAAATAATGAGTGCAAGGACTCCAAGAGTTGTCACCTAGTAGGATTTCTAATGTAAGTTGAATAATTTAAGTTATTAAGAAACTTTATGCAAGTAGGACTTATATTATGAGATTAAATAGGATTCAATCCTCATACCTATTTAAAGAGACCTCCCCTAAGGTCTCTAGAGCATCCAACCAGCAGCCCACATGCCCCATAAAAAGTACCCACGCCCTCTCTTTCTGTTCTCTCCTTGGGACATCCTATACGTCTCCTTTAAGCGTCCCTTCTTCATCACGCCCACAAGGCTGTTAGGCGTCCCTTATTTGCTGGTTTTCAGAGTTTGGTAGCAACATAAGCAAGAGGAGAAAAGCAAGAGAAGAAGAGAAGAAGAAGATCAAGGAAAAAGATTAACTGTTGATCGCAATCCAGACCGTTCAGATTTAGCAGGTTGAATTTTTTTAGAGAAGAAAATTCAACTTAAAGAGGGCTGTTCCAAGTTGATCCCAAGTGAATATCCGTAGAAGTCGGACACTTGTGTGGCTAGAAAAAAATATTTTTTCTTTTAGATCCAGATTTGAAGAAAGAGATTGTGAAATAGGTATACGATTTGATCACAATCTGAATTTCAGCATATATCAATTTCAACACATGAACTAGATCATTATAGTTTTATATTTTTATGCATGCATGATTCAAATTAAAAGTATTTTAATCTTTTATTCCACTACGATGTTTAAAAAATAAAATTTTGAAACATACATGCATGCCCCAAATCTCAAATTCCAATAGTGGTACCAGAGCCACGGGTTTCATATTGCTGAAATTATCATATATATTTTGAAAAAGATTTCAAAATCTGATTTTTTCATGATACATGAGATATATAGATGAATTTTTGAATCTAAAATTTAATTTTAAGTTTAATTTTAGAATATATAATTGATATATGAAAGCATGCATAGATCTGAATTTTGATCTAGAACAGTTTCTAGTTCATGTTCACATGTTATGTAGATGTATGCATAAATCTAAAATTTTATATGACCTAATTTATAGTTCATATATGAGATATGTGATTGTATGTTTAAGTCATAAAATAACTTTCAATCTAATCCATGATTAGTATATGAGATATATGATATCATGTTGTAGATCTGAATTTTATTTAGATCTAAATTTTATATGCATATATGAGATATATGTTAGTATGTTAAATCTAAAAATTATTTTCATGATTTAAAATTTATTTTCATGCAAAGAATTTAGATCTAAAATTTGTGTTTGTGCATGAGGGTTATGGTTATGGAAAAATCAAACATTAGATCATGTAATAGGATTGCATCTAAGATTTTTGATTTAACTCATATGAGTCTAATTCAATTAAGTAATTAATCAAACTGAGTCAAGTGTTGATTAGGGTTAGATCAATTAAGTTATATGATTATGCAATTGGTGTTGATCTATTGCTTTAAGAATTGATTTTGATGATCACAAACTATTTGACGAGACTACTAATAAGTTTCTTATATTTGAAGAATATTTTAGTGATATTTCAGGTAGTCCAAAATATTGAGTTTGAAAAGCTCTATCAAATATGCCAAAGTTGAAGTTTCTATAAGTTGGAGAAGTTTTTGAAACCTTTTGAAAGTGTCAAATTGATTCAAATTCATTTAAGAGCATTTGGTAGTGTTCTGATAAGTTTCGGATCTTAAATATATGAAAACTTGGGTTGGAACAAAATGGGACTACCCATCTGGGTCATCCTTTTTTATTGGATAGCCGACATGTACTGCTTTGGTTTGTGGCATGCAGTGGGATGACCCATATGGGTCAACCCCTGAGATCCTGAGACCAAAATAAAGAGCCCGTTTTCTGTCTGGCCAAATGAGGCATCCCATGGGATGTCCCATTGCCAGTGAGGCATCCCATGGGACGTCCCATTCTGGGCGAGTTTCGTAACAGCTAGTTTTTATCTCATTTTTGATGTATTTAATACGCATTAAATATTCTCCAACGGCTCCTAACCGACACTAAGATACTCTCAAATCTAAATGAAGACTATAAATGCTCTTTAAAGGTGGAAAATCAAAAGAGATTTATGCATTCAAGCTCACACTCATGAAAGTAAAGAAAATCTCTAAAAAAGAGAAAAGAAGCATTCAATCAGCTCACCAACCACTCTTCAGCTGCATTCAATGCCAATCCATTGAGGGTGTTCAGCAAAAGCTTCTTCTTCTTAAGTATTATATTTTCATTGCTTTTATTGTGCTCATTTAAGGGGTTGTTGTACTGAATTTTTTGTATACTATTCACTTGCTGTTGTATTTTGGATTTTGAGTTTTGGAGAGTTTTAAAACTCGGATAGATTGATTCGAACCTGAAATCGAAGTATTGTGGGTTGGCTTGTATCCAAAAAATAAGTATTCTTGCTTGGATAGTAAAGGTCGGAGTTGTCCGACGTGTTGTATCTTAGAATTCTTTTAGTGGATTAGATTCTCAAATAGAGACTTGGGAAGTGGATGTAAATGCAAGGTTGGCACCGAACCACTATAAATCTTTTGTGTTTGTTGTTCTTGCATCTCTTTATTTGTTCTTTGTGCCTTATACTTGATTACTTATCATTTATAGTTGATTTTATTTTCTTAACTAATCAACTCACTCCACTCAACAAGTTTAGCACATTATTTGAGTTTACTAATCACATAAATTTTAAAGAGACCCAATTCACCCTCTCTCTTGGGCTCCATATCTAGGCAACATGATCAAATTGATTGAGTCCCATATGTAGAGTCGATTAACATAAGGAACTAATTTGGCTCGATAGTTTGAGCCTGATTCGCTTGAGCTAACCTATTTGGACCAATTGACCTATTGGTATCTAAGGCAAGTAATTGAGACGTGGTTATTTAATTGGTTTCATTCACTTACCTGATCAATTTATTAGTGTTTAAGGCAAGCAACAGGGGGACCCCCACCGATCTCTACTTATCTGGCCAATTTGGAAGATTGGATCTTGAATAAGGTTGCTTAGCGGTTTGGTTTAGCCCATACCAATTAGATTGATCATATGATAACTGATTAGATGAGATCTAAACCTAAATCTCCCCATAAATATTAAGTTCATAGGTCTTCCACCATTGTAGATGTGTGGGCATGCTACTGGTATTGATTGTTCTTGATTGGTAACAGTGGTTCAGTTACATCGAGAACACGCAACCACTCTATTAGCAAAGAGTTACTCCAGTAAGGATGGGCTTGGGCCCAATAACTGTTAGGTGAGGGATCCAATGATGGCCTTGCACCTGCTGTGAATGGTGGGTCGGGCTTAACTGAGAAGTGTGGGCAATAACTGTTAGGTGAGCCCACATGACTTAGAGACCAAGTCGCTGCAACATGCTTAGAGAAGCATCTGGATAAAGAGTTGCCTATGCATTGGTGTGCATGTTACCAATAACTGTTAGGTGAGATGCATGGCATCGGTGGAACCATAGCACCCACTAAAATTATTTGTCGTGTTAGGATTTTCGTTTTCTTTTCAGAGAATGGAGAGATTCGAAAAATTAATGAGAGTCATTGTTTGCATCTTAAAGTCCCTAGAAGCAAATATAAAATTAAAGTACAAAAGTCTAATTTAAATCTCTACTCTTGCAGTTAAATAATATCAGCCTCAGATCCTCTAGCCTACATCTTTGAAACTAATCGTTTGACCAAAACTAATTACAAAGACTGGCTCAAAAATCTCAAGATTGCCTGATCTCAGAAAAATTAAGTCATGTACTCGATCAAAAATCCATAGTATTATCAAACTGTCCTACTATTGAGCAAAAGATTGCTTATGAGAAGTGGACGGATGAAGATAGTCGGATCAAGTGTTATGTGCTGGCATCTATGTCAAATAAGTTGCAAAATCAGTATGAGTATATGTCCACTGTTAGGGCTATGATAACTCATCTACAAGAGTTATATGATGAGCAGAGCTATATTGCGTACTTCGAAGTATCCAAAAGACTCTTCAACTTGAAGATGGTGAAGGATAGTCGGTCCATGAGCATTGTATGATAGTGATCAAGGACATTGAGGAGCTTGGGAAGCTCGGACTTGAAATGCAAAAAGAATTACAGATGGATTTGATCCTTCAATCCCTTACGAGTTCATATAGTCAATTGATTATAAATTTTTATATGAACAAACTCGATTGTACTATACCCAAACTGGTCAACATGTTGATCACTACAGAAGGAACCTTGAAGAGTTCAAGGGACACTGTTCTAGCTATGGAGTGGACTTCTTTCAAGAAAAAGTCTATTAGGAAGAAGAAGGTTAAATCTGCTAAGAAGCAGAAGAAAGAGAGTAAGCCAAAAAAAATTCCTAAGAAGGCCGAAGTAAAGAAAAGTATTTCCACTATGATGCTGAAGGCCTTTAGAGGAGGAACTATTCACTTTATTTGGAGAGCCTAAAGATTAAAAAGGATGATAAAACTTTGGAAGGTATGCTCGTAATTGAATCTAACTTTACGATTTTTTTACTTCTAGTTGGGTATTAGACTCTGGCTCGAGTGCTCATATATGTACCTCAATGCAGGGTCTAATAGAAAGTAGAAGGTTGAGGGAAGGTGACATGATCCTTAAGATCGATAATGGAGCAAAAATTACTGCAGAGGCCGTTAGCATTTATCCTCTTCGATTACTATCTGATTTTAAATGAGATTTAAAAGATTGTTATTATGTTCCTGTAGCTAGTCGGAATTTGATTTTCATGTCTATGCTAGCATAAGAAGGTTTTGAAATTAGTTTCAATAAAGACTTTTGTTCTATTTATTTACGAAATAAATTAGTTGCATGAGGTTTTTTAATTGATAGTCTATATCACTTGCATGTTAATGCAAATATGAACTTAAACGAGTAAATAGTGAGTGCCATATACCAAAAAAGATCTAGAGATAAAATTAACCAGAAGTACTTGTGGTACCATAGACTAGGCTATATTAGAGAGGATAAAATAACCAGATTGGAGAAGGATGGGATCCTTGACTTTCTTAACTCAGAATTATAACCAGCTTGCAAATCTTGCCTTCAAGAAAAAATGATCAAGTTACTCTTTGTAGGATATGGGAAAAGGGCCACTAAGTTACTTGCCCTGGTACACACCGACATGTGTGGGCCATTTGATGTGCAGGTTAAGGATGGTTATAGCTACTTCATAATCTTTATCGATGATCTGTCTAGGTATGGGTATATGTATCTGATGAAACATAAGTCTGAAGCCTTTGAAAAGTTTAAGAAACTTAAAAGTGAAGTAGAAAAATAAACTAATAAGTCCATTAATATTCTTCGATCTGATCGAGGAAGTGAATACCTTAGTCAAAAATTTTAGAATATCTTAAGAACAACAGTATAGTCTCTCAATAGACTCCTTTCAGAATGCCTCAGCTCAACAGGATATTCGAAAGAAGGAGCAGGACCCTATTAGATATGGTCAGGTTCATGATGAGCTTTACTGATCTATCCTTATATCTTTGGGGATATGCCTTATTAACCATCATTCACCTGTTGAATAGGGTTCCATCAAAGTCCATTCCTATTGCACTGTATGAGATATGGTTCAGTAAGAAGTCAAGTCTAGGTTATCTTAAGACTTGAAGATGTCCGGCCTATATCAAGAGACAGATGGCTGATAAACTAGAGAATAGATCTGTAGTAGCTCGTTTTATAGGGTATCCAAAAGAATTCATAGGATACTACTTCTACTTTTCATAAGATCACAATATGATTATGAGTCGGAATGCCATATTCTTAAAAAAATAGTTTATCCAGAATGATGGCAGTGGGAGGTTAGTTGAGCTCGAAGAGAAGGTCTCTGAAGAGCAAAGAGCTATAGATCCTCAGAAACTCGTTATTCATGAGCCAGTAGTTGACGTTCCTCTACCATCTTGTAGATCTAGCAGGATCTCCTGACCTTCTGAAACGTACATGGATATGCTTATGGAGGAAGTAAAGGAAATATTCCTTATGGGAGATAGGGATCATGGTGATGATCTTAATACTTTTGACGAGACGATGTCTGACATCGATTCTGAGAAATGGTTAGATGTGATGAAGTCAGAAATTGATTCGATGCACTCGAATCAAGTATGGATCTTTGTGGATCTATCTGAGGATATTGTACCTATTGGGTGTAAATGGATCTACAAAATAAAAATAGGTACCGATGGTAAGGTAAAGACCTATAAAGCTAAGCTTGTGGCAAAAGATTACAGTCAGCGTGAGGGCATTGACTATCATGAAACCTTCTCGTTCGTAGCCATCCATCCACACTCTACTTACTGTTGCAGCTTACTATGATTATGAAATCTAGCAGATGGATGTGAAAACTACTTTCCTGAATGGATATCTTGAGGAAGATATCTATATGGAGCAGCCTTTGGGTTTCACGTCTGGTGATGGTGATCATAGAGTCTGCAAACTGCAAAGGTCCGTATACAGGTTGGAGTAAGTTTCTCGAAGTTGGAATCATCATTTTGATGAGACAATCAAATCATTTGATTTTATCAAAAATAAAAAAAAAACCATGTGTATATAAAAGGATCGGTGGGAGCGCGATAACGTTCCTCGTATTATACGTGGATGATATTCTCCTTATTGGGAATGATATTCCCATGCTGATCACGATCAAAAAATGGTTGTCCAAGAAATTCTTCATAAAAGACCTAGGAGAAGCACCCTATATTCTTGAAATAAAGGTCTATAGGGATAGACCTAAATGGATGCTAGGCCTCTCACAAAAGCTGTACATAGAGAAAGTGCTGAAGAGGTTCAGCATGGAAAACTCTAAAAGAGGATTCTTATCTCTTAGGCATGGTATTAATCTTTCCCAGACGATGTGTCCGACCATGTCTGAGAAAGTTTAGCGCATGAATAGGATTCCTTATGCCTCAACCATAAGAATCCTCATGTATCCCATACTGTGTATTCAACCTGATATTGTCCTTGCTATGAGTATCACGAGAAGATATCAGTCGAATCCAGATGAGGAGCACTGAATAGCTGTAAAGAACATCTTTAAGTATTTGAGAAAGACTTAGGATTTGTTTTTGATCTTTGGAGGAGGTTTTGAATTGTGAGTCGAGGGGTATACTGACTCAGACATCATGTCTAATGCTGATGATATAATGTCTACATCAAGGTGTATTCTTATTCGATATACTAGAAGGATTTTGAGTAATCGATCAATGGAAGCTGACTATGCTTTAGATGTGTTTGACGAATTCTAATTCTAATGTTAGTTGTAAAACTGGATGTCATGCCATTAGATGCCATGATACAGTACTGCAAAGACAATGACATCATAGCCCTTGCTAAGGAGCCAAGTCTCACAAAAAGTCCAAGCATATAGAGCAGCAGTATATGCGACTACCTCAAAAAGAAACATGTCAAGGTATGAAGAGTAGACTCCACAGATAATGTGGTAGATCCGCTGATAAAGTAATTGAGCCATCAAAAATGAAAGTCTATCTTGAGAAGATAGGACTTAGATTAGCAGCCAATTGGCTTTAGTCTAAGTGAGAGATTGTTAGATGTATGTCCTAGAAGCCAATATGGCTGACTCATTGTAATAAATCTAAGACATAATTTTATACTTTATACATTGATTTGATCAATAAAAGGATAAATTTATTTTTCATTCAAGTGTGATGTATCTTTGAATCATCGATGAAATTAACTTTCGATACATATTCTTAAGGTATTGAGAATTAAAGATATGTATTTAATTTTTAAATACTTTCGGTCATAGAATTATCATGAAGATGGTGATCTTAAGGTGTTGAGAATTAAAGATATATATTTAATTTTTAAATACTTTCGGTCATAGAATTATCATGAGGATGGTGATCGATCTGGATAAACTGGTACACAGATTATTTCTTTCGAGATAGATAAGTCTTTAGTCTACAGTGTAGAGACACTGGACGATGAGTGTGGATAGTTATTAGAGAATAACTAGTACTGAGCATGACTATACAAGCGATCGCTTGGATTTCTATTCAATCGTCAGTGATTGTCTGGATGCTGTAGTTGTGTGACTGATCCTTGGCCTTAGATGGTATGACTACTCACAGTGAGGCTGCTGGAGTTTGACTGACACATAAACTTAGGTCTCAATAAGCTCTTGTAGTAAATGTTGGCGATAGTTGGTCCACCGTAGGAGTAGAGTGCACATCAAAATGGGATCTGTCAACCTTGATAGAGAGGAGTAGTCCTATGAAATTTGAGAGGCTAAGTTTGAGAATCTATGGCCACAGCAGTATGATTGATGGAAAAGAATTTCTACAGAAGTCATAATTAAACTTGAGCTAATCGAATCTATCATATGACTGACGTTGAGATTTGATGATTTATCCATGATTTGTCATATAATCGGGACTCACGATAGAGGGATTGAATCACACATTAACTACATCTTGAGGTTCATTTCGATTCTACTGGATTGCCACTACATACTGCTAGGTATCACTGGTGGATTGTGAGAGCTCAGTAGGATTATTCTAGATCGACAATCTTTGATGAGTTAGAGTAGAATTGTTCCGGCCCATTGAAAAGAGTTTCAATGATACTTTGATAGAGATCATTGTATATCTCACTATGAGATAGAATTAAAATTATGGGATCACACAACAAAGAGATTAGGTTTAGAATTAGTAATTGAGCTTATGAAGTGTCAATTGGGTTTAGAAAAATCTGATTGGGTTCAAGATAAACTTGCTAGCATATGGTTGGACCCATTTCCTCTTTTCGTTTGAATTTTTTATTTGATAAGATAATTCAAACTTAATTACCTACTAATAACCTAAATAAATTAGATTTATTCGACTCTAGTTGTTGGGTGTCTAAGGTTTTGGATCATATGAATTAAGGATGTAAGTTCCTAATTAATTTTTTTGATAGTTATTATGGGGTGCCACCTTGATTGAATCAAGTTGGGCATGTTCCATGATTAGAGGGTCTTTTGATTTCATATGGGGTGTCCCTTGGGTGCAAAAGAGGGTGTGAAATAATGGGTGCAAGGCCTCCAAGAGTTGGTGCCTAATAAGATTCTGAATGTAAGTTGAATAATGTTGGGTATAAATTACCCACAGCCGGAACCCACAGCGGAACCACCATCAGCAAGCGCTGCTCCGCCCGGACTCCTACGGGAGCGGACTCCGCCGCCGACATCAGAACAGCTCCGCCCGGACTCCTACGGGAGCCGAGCTCCGCTCTCAATATCAATTGCTGGTAAGCTCAATCCGGACTCCTATCAGAGTCGGACTTCACCCTTGACTTTGTTTGCAGCGCAGCTCCGCCCGGACTCCTACGGGAGTCGGGCTCCACCGACGACATCAGCACAGCTCCGCTCGGACTCTTACGGGAGCCGGGCTCCACCGCCATCAGCAAGCGCTGCTCCGCCCGGACTCCTACGGGAGCGGACTCCGCCGCCGACATCAGAACAGCTCCGCCCGGACTCCTATGGGAGCCGGGCTCCGCCCTCAATATCAATTGCTGGTAAGCTCAATCCGGACTCCTATCAGAGCCGGACTTCACCCTTGACTTTGTTTGCAGCGCAGCTCCGCCCGGACTCCTACGGGAGCCGGGCTCCACCGACGACATCAGCACAGCTCCGCCCGGACTCTTACGGGAGCCGGGCTCCACCGCCATCAGCAAGCGCTGCTCCGCCCGGACTCCTACGGGAGCGGACTCCACCGCCGACATCAGAACAGCTCCGCCCGGACTCCTACGGGAGCCGGGCTCCGCCCTCAATATCAATTGCTGGTAAGCTCAATCCGGACTCCTATCAGAGCTGGACTTCACCCTTGACTTTGTTTGCAGCGCAGCTCCGCCCGGACTCCTACGGGAGCCGGGCTCCACCGACGACATCAGCATAGCTTCGCCCGGACTCCTACGGGAGCCGGGCTCTGCCGCCATCGTCACAGCTCCGCCCGGACTCCTACAGAAGCCGGGCTCCGCTCATGACGGCTCCGACCATTGCCGAGCTTCAATCGACAGATCCACGGCCCCTGACAGGCCCTCAAAACGGCCGCGACCCTGCTCCACCTCCTGTGGCGGACTCCACGCAGTATCATCATTCCCTGACAAGCCGCAGCAGCCATGGCCGCCCTGCTCCACTTCCTATGGCGGACTCCGCACAGCTCCATTATCCCCCTGGCAGGCCACAGTAACGGCCACGGACCTGCTCCACCTCCTGCGACGGATACCATGCGATTCTCCTGACGACGGACGCTGCTCCACCCCTCGTAACGGATTCCACGTGGCAAGTCGAGGTGATACCCACATGTCTGCTCCATTATCGTTCGCAATCAATTCTCCTGACCATGGGCGGCCCACTACCAGGCAGTTACACACGTCGCCATCAGTCCGTTGCCTCCCCCGCCTATAAAAGGGGGGACTCAGATACGTTATTTTTTTAAGCTCTTTTGCCTTATCTCAAAACCCTGCTAAATTCTCCATTCGAGCACTCCATTCTTGTTGAGGCAGAGAACTGACTTGAGCGTCGGAGGGTCTTGCCGGAGCAACCCCACCTCCGGTTTAGACTTCCCTTGCAGGTCCCGGCGGCGACCGTGGCTTCCTCAACTCCAGCTTCTCCGGCGCAGGCGGATTTTTGCACCAACAGGATTGGCGCTAGAGGAAGGGCTGTGTCTTCGCAGCACCCTTGTTCTTGAAGGAGCGCTCAATGGAGCCACCTTCGGCCATCTCTCCGTCGTCTACTCCTAATCCTCCCCCGCGAGATCGACACCCGATGCCTCCGCGCAGGGCATCCACCCGGCGGCCCACGGCCTCTGCGGCCAGATCTCAGGCTCCGACCTCCCCTCCCGTGTCTCAGCCAGCCCCTCCTCCCCCTCCGGCGACGGCGGTCGGCACGGAGCAGTTTGACTTGCTGGCGCAGCAGGTCAAGGGCCTCGTCGAGGCCGTACAGGCGATGCAGCAGCAGCCGCCGCAGGCGTCAGCGCATCCGGAAGGGGCATCTCCGGAATGCCAGAACCCGGCGGTGGGGCGGGCCACCTGGGCTAGCCGCCCCGTCCTTCCCGAGAAGGCGAATCCGAGGGTGGAGAGCCCTCAGTCGGACCACGGCTCCACCCCTGGGAGATCCCTGCCCCCGTTCTGCCAACGGACCCTCGAGACTCGAAGTCGAGAGGATTTCCTGGACCGGAGGCTCCAGGAGATGAACCGGCGGATCGAAGAACTCCGCCATGTGCCTCCCGCTTACGGTGAGGATATCTGCACTGACCCTCCCTTCTCCCAAATGATTATGCAGGAACCGATCCCGCCGAATTTCAAGCTCCCCCAGTTTGAAAGCTACGACGGGACGTCGGACCCGGTGGACCACCTGGAGGCCTTCCGAACAATGATGCTGCTTCATGGTGCCCCCGACGCCATCTTGTGCCGGGCTTTCCCGTCTACTTTGAAGGGAGCAGCAAGAAACTGGTACTCTGCACTGAAGCCGGGTACCATCTTCTCCTTCGACCAAATGAGCCACCAATTCGTGGCCCATTTTGTCAGCAGCCGACGTCCCCGGAAAGGTTCGGAGTCCCTCATCAACATCAAGCAGAGGGAAGGGGAGTCCATACGGGCCTACATCAACCGCTTCAACATCGCGGCGTTGGAGGTCCGGAACTTGGACCAGTCAGTGGCCATGGCCGCCCTGAAAGGTGGCCTTTAGAAGAATGATCTCTTGTACTCTCTGGAGAAGAAGTACCCCAGGGATTTCGCTGATCAGCTGGCTCGGGCTGAAGGATACGCCCGAGCGGAAGAGGCCTTCAAAATGAAGGATGAAGAGACTGCAAGGGAGCGCCAGGTGGGAGATTCTGGCAAGCCCGCAGTTGAGAAGAGGCCAAGGGAAGCCCGACCTCGCTCCCGATCCCCTCCTGGGCACAAGCGCGCCCATACTCCACCCCGGGCACGCAGGCAGAGAAGCCCGGACAACAGGTTTCAGCGGGGTTCCCCGCCAGGGAAGTTCCGCAGCTACGCCCCCCTCAACGCCTCGAAGGCCCAGGTACTGATGGAGGTCAGGGAGCTGATCCCTAGGCTGGAGAGGATGCGCACGCACCCCGGGAAGCACAACCCCAACAAGTTCTACCTCTACCACTGCGACCACGGCCACGACACCGAGGAGTGCATCCAGCTCCAGGACGAGATCGAGGAGCTCATCCGGCGAGGTCGGCTCGACAGATTCATCCGCCGCAGGCCTGAGGGTAGAGGAGACCGGCCAAGAGCCCTCCCACCGCCCAAACCGCAGAAGAGGGAGGAACAGCCCGGGGACCGGCCTCCTATCGGAACCATCGACTCCATCGCCGGAGGGCCTCAAGGAGGAGCGGGAGAACTGTAAATGTATTGCTTACTGTTTCATTTTGAATCTACTTTTCTTTCTAGCTAACGCACTCCTCCTGCTTAACGCGGATGTATGATGACTGGATATGACCTCTCCAAAAAACAACGGCCATGTCAGGAACAGAGGAGAACCTTGTCCTGACATGAGAAAAGTCAAAGGCCCGGTTCTTTTAGACCGGATGGGGGGAGAGGCCTTACAACGCCCTAATGTACCCCCACAGCCCTGTTAGGGACAGGAGGAAAACCTCGCCCTAACTTGAGCAAAGTCAAAGGCCCGGTTCTTTTAGACCGGATGGGGGAGAGGCCTTACAATGCCCTAATGTGCCCCCACAGCCCTGTTAGGGACAGGAGGAAAACCTCGCCCTAACTTGAGCAAAGTCGAAGGCCCGGTTCTTTTAGACCGGATGGGGGGAGAGGCCTTGCAACGCCCTAATGTGCCCCCATAGCCAAGTCAGGAACAGGAGGAGAACCTCGTCCTGACATGAGCAAAGTTGAAGGCCCGGTTCTTTTAGACCGGAGGGGGGAGAGGCCTTACAGCGCCCTAACGCGCCCCCACAAGCCAAGTTGATAACGAGAACCTCGCGACCGGCTCAAGCAAAATGGAAGACCCGGACTCCTACGGGAGCCGGGTTCCGCCGCCAAGGTAAAGCTTCACCCGGACTCCTACGGGAGCCGGGTTCCGCCGCCAAGGTAAAGCTTCACCCGGACTCCTACGGAAGCCGGGTTCCGCCGTCAGGTAAAGCTTCACCCAGACTCCTACGGGAGCCGGGTTCCGCCGCCAAGGTAAAGCTTCACCCGGACTCCTACGGGAGCCGGGTTCCGCCGCCAGGTAAAGCTTCACCCGGACTCCTGCGGGAGCCGGGTTCCGCCGCCAAGGTAAAGCTTCACCCGGACTCCTACGGGAGCTGGGTTCCGCCGCCAGGTAAAGCTTCACCCGGACCCCTACGGGAGCCGGGTTTCGCCGTCAGGTAAAGCTTCACCCGGACTCCTACGGGAGCAGGGTTCCGCAGCCAAGGTAAAGCTTCACCCGGACTTCTACGGGAGCCGGGTTCCGCCCCCAAGGTAAAGCTTCACCCGGACTCCTACGGGAGCCGGGTTCCGCCGCCAAGGTAAAGCTTCACCCGGACTCCTACGGGAGCCGGGTTCCGCCGCCAAGGTAAAGCTTCACCCGGACTCCTACGGGAGCCAGGTTCCGCCGCCAGGTAAAGCTTCACCCAGACTCCTACGGGAGCCGGGTTCCGCCGCCAAGGTAAAGCTTCACCCGGACTCCTACGGGAGCCGGGTTCCGCCGCCAAGGTAAAGCTTCACCCGGACTCCTACGGGAGCCGGGATCCGCCGCCAGGTAAAGCTTCACCCGGACCCCTACGGGAGCCGGGTTCCGCCGCCAAGGTAAAGCTTCACCCGGACTCCTACGGGAGCCGGGTTCCGCCGCCTAGGTAAAGCTTCACCCGGACTCCTACGGGAGCCGGGTTCCGCCGCCAAGGTAAAGCTTCACCCGGACTCCTACGGGAACCGGGTTCCGCCGCTAGGTAAAGCTTCACCCGGACTCCTACGGGAGCCGGGTTCCGCCGCCAAGGTAAAGCTTCACCCGGACTCCTACGGGAGCCGGGTTCCGCCGCCAAGGTAAAGCTTCACCCGGACTCCTACAGGAGCCGGGTTCCGCCGCCAGGTAAAGCTTCACCCGGACTCCTACGGGAGCCGGGTTCCGCCGCCAAGGTAAAGCTTCACCCGGACTCCTACGGGAGCCGGGTTCCGCCGCCAAGGTAAAGCTTCACCCGGACTCCTACGGGAGCCGGGTTCCGCCGCCAAGGTAAAGCTTCACCCGGACTCCTACAGGAGCCGGGTTCCGCCGCCAGGTAAAGCTTCACCCGGACCCCTACGGGAGCCGGGTTCCGCCGCCAAGGTAAAGCTTCACCCGGACTCCTACGGGAGCCAGGTTCCGCCGCCTAGGTAAAGCTTCACCCGGACTCCTACGGGAGCCGGGTTCCGCCGCCAAGGTAAAGCTTCACCCGGACTCCTACAGGAACCGGGTTCCGTCATCAGGTAAAGCTTCACCCGGACTCCTACGGGAGCCGGGTTCCGCCCCCAAGAAAGACTTCGCCCGGGCTCCTAAGAAAGCCAGGCTCCATCCACCACTTCGCCAGCAAGGGTTAAAAACGGTGGCGAGGCTCGGCCACATGACGAGATCGGATGGAAGGGAAGAGCCCTTTCCCACGGCGACCTCTAAGCCAAACAGGCCGAACAACGAGAAAGGGTCAACGAACGACAATATTAGTGCTACGCGCGGACAAGGTAACACAAAATGCCTTTTTCTCATTTCCAATATATGTGCTACAGGGCTAGGACGGCCAGAAAAAGAGGGACAAAACGACAAGAAAAGAAAAGGGGGGAGGATGGGTTTAAATAGACCCTGGGATCCGGCGCCATAATGATCTCCAATCCCCCCAGGCCAGTCCGCATCCGACACGTGTCCCACCCTCCGTGGCAGACGGCTGAAGGTGGCTGGCGGTTGGCAGGGCCATAATTGCGCCGTACCTAAGACAGCGTACCTGCGGGGTCTTCGAAGCGTCCCCTCGTACCGCCCCAATTCGAAAAGACTCCGGCACGCGCTCATTTAATGCCAAGATATCTGGGAGCGGCAGGGCGCGGGATTTGAAGGGACGGTTCCGGCTGTACTTCTGTGTACTTCCTTCGTTTGAAATTCAAAACTCGGATGTAGGGGGACTGGTGTTGGGTATAAATTACCCACAGCCGGAACCCACGGCGGAACCACCATCAGCAAGCGCTGCTCCGCCCGGACTCCTACGGGAGCGGACTCCGCCGCTGACATCAGAACAGCTCCGCCCGGACTCCTACGGGAGCCGAGCTCCGCTCTCAATATCAATTGCTGGTAAGCTCAATCCGGACTCCTATCAGAGCCGGACTTCACCCTTGACTTTGTTTGCAGCGCAGCTCCGCCCGGACTCCTACGGGAGCCGGGCTCCACTGACGACATCAGCACAGCTCCGCCCGGACTCTTACGGGAGCCGGGCTCCACCGCCATCAGCAAGCGCTGCTCCGCCCGGACTCCTACGGGAGCGGACTCCGCCGCCAACATCAGAACAGCTCCGCCCGGACTCCTACGGGAGCCGGGCTCCGCCCTCAATATCAATTGCTGGTAAGCTCAATCCGGACTCCTATCAGAGCCAGACTTCACCCTTGACTTTGTTTGCAGCGCAGCTCCGCCCGGACTCCTACGGGAGCCGGGCTCCACCGACGACATCAGCACAGCTCCGCCCGGACTCTTACGGGAGCCGGGCTCCACCGCCATCAGCAAGCGCTGCTCCGCCCGGACTCCTACGGGAGCGGACTCCGCCGCCGACATCAGAACAGCTCCGCCCGGACTCCTATGGGAGCCGGGCTCCGCCCTCAATATCAATTGCTGGTAAGCTCAATCCGGACTCCTATCAGAGCCGGACTTCACCCTTGACTTTGTTTGCAGCGCAGCTCCGCCCGGACTCCTACGGGAGCCGGGCTCCACCGACGACATCAGCACAGCTTCGCCCGGACTCCTACGGGAGCCGGGCTCTGCCGCCATCGTCACAGCTCCGCCCGGACTCCTACGGGAGCCGGGCTCTGCTCACGACGGCTCCGACCATTGCCGAGCTTCAATCGACAGATCCACGCCCCCTGACAGGCCCTCAAAACGGCTGCGATCCTGCTCCACCTCCTGTGGCGGACTCCACGTAGTATCATCATTCCCTGACAAGCCGCAGCAGCCATGGCCGCCCTGCTCCACTTCCTATGGCGGACTCCGCACAGCTCCATTATCCCCCTGGCAGGCCACAGTAACGGCCACGGACCTGCTCCACCTCCTGCGACGGATACCATGCGATTCTCCTGACGATGGACGCTGCTCCACCCCTCGTAACGGATTCCACGTGGCAAGTCGAGGTGATACCCACGTGTCTGCTCCATTATCGTTCGCAATCAATTCCCCTGACCATGGGCGGCCCACTACCAGGCAGTTACACACGTCGCCATCAGTCCGTTGCCTCCCCCGCCTATAAAAGGGGGGACTCAGATACGTTATTTTTTTAAGCTCTTTTGCCTTATCTCAAAACCCTACTAAATTCTCCGTTCGAGCACTCCATTCTTGTTGAGGCAGAGAACTGACTTGAGCGTCGGAGGGTCTTGCCGGAGCAACCCCACCTCCGGTTTAGACTTCCCTTGCAGGTCCCGGCGGCGACCGTGGCTTCCTCAACTCCAGCTTCTCCGGCGCAGGCGGATTTTTGCACCAACAAATAACTTAAGTTATTAGGAAACCTTATGCAAGTAGAACTTATATTATGAGATTGAATAGGATTCAATCCTCATGCCTATTTAAAGAGACCTCCCCTAAGATCTCTAGAGCATCCAACCAGCAGCTCACACACCCCATAGGAAGTGCCCACACCCTCTCTTCTTCTCCCTTTCTCTTCTCTCCTTGGGACGTCCCACACATCTCCTTTGGGTGTCCCTATTGGAGCATGATCCCGGCTCCTCCCACGGACCTTGGGTGCAGCAGAACCAGCAACGAACAAATCTGGAGACTTCTGGACTCGATTGAAGGCCCTTGACGAAATCAGCCTGGTTGCAGTCTTCTTCGTTAGCCTTTCGTTCCAGATGAAGAACGCCTCTAAGATCACCTCTAAAAAATCTAAGATCTGGTACCCAACCAGATCAGGCCTGGACCGAGGTCTTTCAATTCATAGATCTCGAATCGGGATATTCTAGATAGGGAAGAAGGTAGATAGAACCAGACCTTGCAGATCTGTCCTGCTGCAGCCTTTCCTGTAGATCTGTTGATGGAGATCTCACCCGTGCCTCAAACGACCTCAGATCAACTTTAGATCTGAGAGGAACTTGTACCAATCTCGTAGCAAGAGATTTCAAGTCCAAGACCTAATGTTTGGATGGCTACAAGAGAGGGAGAGGCAATATGGTTGGCGGCACAAAGGGGGAGGGGCTCAAAACCCTAGCGCCTCCCCTGCTTTTCCTACCTTCTATGGATCTGGCGGCAAGAAACCCTAGGGTTTCTTGCTCCTGGGGTGTGGAGAATAGCTGAAGAGAGAGGAAGAAGAGAGAGAGAGAGACTTGGAAGAAAGGATTTTCGTATTCCTTTGGCTTAATGAAACCTATACAGTGCATGTATATATAATCACAGGGTCAAGTGATCCAAACCCAAAACTCCCTTGACCAACTCTATGCGAGATTAGATTAACCCAAGCCCATGTACACCCATGACTCGACCTAATCTCACCTATCCTTGGCCCAGACCTGACCCATAAAGAGTTGGTCCCTTGAGGCCCACATAACCTAGACCTCAAGAACCCGAAAGGCCCATAGCCTTTCAACCTAGGGCCCAACTGCCCTAGAGCCTCCATGAAGCCCTCATGAATGATGGACCTTGGCCTTAGCCTTGGTCCCCTGGGTCTTGGGCACACCACTTGGATCACAACAATCTCCACCTTGGTGTCCCAAGGCCTCAACCAGCTCCACTCTGTCCATCAGCTGAATCAACTCAACACATCTTTGAAAGCTGTCCCGTGGAAGTACCTTCGTAAGTGCATCAGCTGGGTTCTTCTTGGTGTGTACCTTTATCAGCTCCACCTCACCATCCTCCACAAGCTCCCTGATCCGATGATACCGAATGTCGATGTGCTTTATCCTTGCATGATAGACTGAGTTCTGTGCTAATAGAAGTGCACTCTGGCTGTCACAGTGCACTCTAATGGCCTCCTGAGTAAGGCCCATCTTCGTCAACAAACCCTTCAGCCAAATTATCTCCTTAGCTGCTTCTGTCAGCCCGATATATTCTGCCTCTGTAGTGGATAGGGCCATGATAGGCTGCAGACTCGATCTTCAAGAAATAGGATCTCCATACAGGCTAAAGATGAAGCCTGTCGTAGACCTCCGGGTATCCACATCTCCACCGAAGTCTGCATCTACATAACTGCCAATCAGCCCTTGAGCCTCCCTGGACATGTCAAAGTATCCCACTGCACCTCCTCGCTGTTCGTAGTAGATGCCAACTCCAACTGAACCCGCTAGGTATCTGAATATCCACTTCAGAGCTCTCCAGTGCTCCCTGTCAGGCTGCACTATGAACCTGCTAACCTGACTCACTGCATGAGCGATGTCTGGCCTACAACAGACCATCACATACATCAAGCTCCCAACTCCTGAAGCATAAGGAACCGTCTCCATCTCCTGAGCCTCCACCTCAGTCTGTGGCGCCATGGTCTTCGAGAGTCTGAAGTGACTGGCAAGTGGCAGCTCCACCGGCTTTGCTCCCTTCATCCCGAACCTCTCTAAGACCTTCTGTATGCAGCCCCCCTGAGATAGATGTAGCACCCTCCGGGCTCAGTCTCTGAAAATCTCCATGCCTAGGATCTTCCTTGCAGGGCCCAAATCCTTCATCTCAAACTCTTGAGATAAGGATGCCTTCAGATCCTGCACAATCTTCCTACTCTTGCATGCTATAAGCATGTCATCCACATACAAGAGTAGGAACACCCTAGAATCATCCTCAAGAGTTTGAACATAAACACAGGGATCAAACTCGTACCAGAAAAGTCCAATGCTGCGCATATAGGAGTCGAACCACTTGTACCATTACCTCGATGACTGCTTCAGCCCGTACAGCGACTTCTGCAACAAACAAACCTTTCCCTCTGATCCTGGATCCCTGAAACTGGGTGGCTGTTCCATGTAAATCCTCTCCTCCAAATTCTCATGGAGGAATGCCGTCTTGACATCTATCTGCTCCAGCTCTAAATCCTGAGCTACTACAATGCTCAACAACAATCTGATGGAAGTATGTCTGACGACGGGAGAGAAGACCTCACTGAAGTCGATGCCTTCCTTCTGGGAGTATCTCTTGGCCACTAACATCACCTTGAATCTGATACCTCCCTGCTCTGAAGGCCCTTCCTTGCGACTGTAGACCCATTTGCAGCCAATGGGCCTCTTTCCCTGTGGCAACTGCACCAATCGCCACGTCTGGTTCTGGTGGAGAGACTGCATCTCCTCGGACATCGTCTGGACCCACCGCTCTCTGTCCTGGCTCTCAATAGCCTCCTGATATGTATATGGGTCTTCATTCGCTATCACCAGGGCATATGACAGCGTCTCCTCGAAGCCATATCGGTCCGATTGCCTGATGGTCCTCTTGGGCTTGTGTAGGGCAACACCGATATCAGTCCTCGATCCAGCTCGCTCCTGCTGGACCTCTCTGCCTTGATCATCTATCCTAGTCCTCTCCACCTGTGGAGACACCTTAGGTAGGTTCTCTACCTGAATGTCATGTCCTCCCATAGTACCTGCAAGAGGCAAAATCAAATAGGTAAGCTGTCCAGTAGCGCCCTGCTGGACCTCCTCCTGCTCCTGCTGCTCCTCCATGCTTGCTCGCCTCCGTAGGACTGACTCCTCATCAAAAGTCACATCCCGACTAATGATGACCTTCTTTTCCAAGGGATCCCACAGCCTGTATCCCTTAACTCCTCGCGGATAGCCTAGAAACACCATCTTGCGTGATCTGACGTCTAGCTTGCTCCGCTCACCAGCTCCAATGTGCACATAGGCCGTGCACCCAAATATCCGTAGATGGCCCAGCCCAACTGTCCTCCCAGACCACACCTCCTCTGGAAGCCTGCCATCCAACCTGGTGTGAGGTGACCGATTGACCAAGTAACCCGCTGCGTCAACTGTGTCAACCCAGAATGCCTTTGGAAGCCCTGCCTGCAGCCTCATGCATCATGCCTTTTCTAGAAGTGTTCTGTTCATCCTCTCAGCCACCCCATTCTGCTGTGGAGTCTCCTTAACTGAGAAGTGTCTCCTGATCCCACACTCCTCACAGTAGTCCTGGAACTCTCTGCTGGTGTACTCCCTGCCATTGTCTGACCTCAGACACTTCACACTCCTCCCCTGCTCCTTCTCCACCTCAGCTCTCCAGATTTTGATCTTGGTAAAGACCTCAGACTTCTCTCTTATGAAGTAAATCCAGAGTTTTCTTGAGAAATCATCAATCAGGATCATGAAGTATCTAGCCCCATTCCTAGTTGAAACTGGGGCTGGTCCCCACACATCCGTGTGTACTAACTCTAGAGGGGTTGCACTGCGGGTTGTACTGATGTTGAACTAAACTCTCCTCTGCTTTCCCATCTGGCAAGGCTCACAGATCTCCCCTGTAGCACCATCCTCCAGATCAGAGATGAGTCCTCTCCTGCTCAACTCCCTCAGCCCCTTGTCACCTATGTGGCCTAGGCGGTAGTGCCACATCCTGTAAGCCCCCTGCTGGTCCTGTGCTGCAGCTGCTATATCAGACTCTCCGGTCACCACAGATCCCTCCATGCGATAGAGGTTATTGTCCAACCTTCTGCCTCTCATCACCACCATAGCTCCATTGGAGATGTTTAATACTCCGCTTCTAGCCCTACTGCTGAAGCTGTATCCACTGCGCTCCAAGTAGCCTAGTGACACCAGATTCTTTTCCAGCTCTGGGACGTGCTTTACATTTGTCAATGTCCTCAAAATCCCATCAAACATCCTCACCCTGACTGTCCCTATCCCAGTCACCTTGCAAGGATGATTGTCGCCTAGAGTCACTGATCCCTCATCTGTCTTGATGTATGTCGCAAACCAAGACCTGTGTGGTGTGTAGTGATGTGAGCACGCAGAGTCTAGTGTCCACTCCTCTGTGTAATGCCTGTGACCATCTGATACCACAAGTAGATCATCCTCCACCTACTGCCCAGCAACTGCACTCACTAATTCTGAGCCACTTCTTTCTCCCTTCTTGCTCTTCTATAGTGGACATTCTCGCTTGAAGTGCCCGAACTTGTTACACTTGAAGCATTTCATCTCTTTCTTTCCCTTCCTGGACTTAGACCGCCCCCTGGACTTGCTTCTGCCTCTGCCTCTACCTGTCCTCTCTCCTACTGCCAAACCCTCCTAGGGAGCCCGATCTCTGGTCAACTTTTTCCTTTACTCATTAGACCTCAGCACCGAGACCATGTCCTCATATTTCAGAGTCTCCTTGCAATAGAGCAGTGTAGTCACCAAAGAGTCATATGATCCTGGCAGTGAACACAAAAGCAACAGGGACTTATCCTCCTCATCCAGCTTCACCCCGATATTCATCAACTCCGTGCACAACTGGTCGAACCTCTGAATGTGGCCAATCACATCAGATCCCTCCTGCATCCGAAGACTGTACAACCTCTTCTTCAGCATTAGCTTGTTGCACATATTCTTCCCCATATACATGGTGTGCAAATTCGACCAAAGGCCCTTCGGGGTCTTTTCTTCCAGCATCGAATATAATGCCGCATCCGCCAAATATCCTCTGATCACCGAGCATGCTTTCTTCTCCAACGATGCCCACTATCTATTTGTCATTCCCTCAGGCTTCTCATCTAAAGCCTGATCCAGATCTGCTTGCACCAGAAGATCCTCCACCCGGATTTTTCACATGAAAAAATTTTTCTTGCCATCAAACTTCTCGAAATCAACCTTCATATTGCTGCCCATGACTAGATCCAAGCCAAACAAGCAATATAAAATCAAGAAGTGTAGAATATACCTTGATGGTACCTTGCTGAAAATTTTCAGCACTTGGGATCTTTAACTTCTCATGCTTGGAACCGCTTCCTCACCACCGTGGCTCTGATACCAACTATTGGAGCATGATCCTGGCTCCTCCCATGGACCTTGGGTGCAGCAGAACTAGCAACGAATAAATCTGAAGACTTCTGGACTCGATTGAAGGCCCTTGACGAAATCAGCCTGGTTGCTGTCTTCTTCGTCAGCCTTTCGTTCCAGATGAAGAACACCTCTAAGATCACCTCTAAAAAATCCAAGATCTGGTACCCAACCAGATCAGGTCTGGATCGAGGTCTTCTAATTTATAGATCTCAAATCAGGGTATTCTAGATAGGAAAGAAGGTAGATAGAACCAGACTTTGCAGATCTGTCCTGCTGCATCCTTTCCTGTAGATCTGTTGATGGAGATCTCACCCGTGCCTCAAATGACTCAGATCAACTCCAGATCTGAGAGAAACTTGTACCAACCTCGTAGCAAGAGATTTCAAATCTTGGATCTAATATTTGGATGGCTGCAAGAGAGGGAGAGGCAATATGGTTGGCGGCACAAAGGGGGAGGGGCTCAAAACCCTAGTGCCTCCCCTGCTTTTCCTACCTTTTATGGACCTGACGGCAAGAAACCCTAGGGTTTCTTGCTCCTGGGGCATGGAGAATAGCTGAAGAGAGAGAGAGAAGAGAGAGAGAGACTTAGGAGAAAGGGTTTTCGTATTCTTTTGGCTTAATCAAACCTATACAGTGCATGTATATATAAACACAGGGTCAAGTGACCCAAATCCAAAACTCCCTTGACCAACTCTATGGGAGATTAGGTTAATCCAAGCCCATGTACACCCATGACTCGACCTAATCTCACCTATCCTGGGCCCAGACCTGGCCCATAAAGAGTTGGTCCCTTGAGGCCCACATAACCTAGACCTCAAGAACTCGAAAGGCCCACAGCCTTTCAACCTAGGGCCCAACTAGCCCTAGAGCCTCCATGAAGCCCTCATGAATGATGGACCTTGGCCTTAGCCTTGGTCTCCTGGGCCTTGGGCACACCACCTGGATCACAACAGTCCCTTCTTCATCACACCCACAAGGCTGTTTGGTGCCCCCTATTTGTTGGTTTCCAAAGTTTGGTAGCAGCATAAGCAAGGAGAGAAAAGCAAGCAAAGAAGAGAAGAAGAAGATCAAGGAAAGAGATTAAGTGTTGATCGTGATCCAGGCTTTGTTCAGATTCAGCAGATTAATTTTTTTAGAGAAGAAAATTCAACTTGAAGAGGATTGTTCCAGACTGATTCTGAGTGGATACCTGTAGAGGTTGGACACTTGTGCGGTTAGAAAAAAATCTCTTTTTTTCTAGATTCAGATTTGAAAAAAAAGATTGCGAAACAAATATGCGATTTGATCACAATATGAATTCAACATATGTCAATTTCAGTACATGAACTAGATCTTTATGGTTTTATATTTTTATGCATACATGATTTAGATTAAAAATATTTTAATCTTTTATTCCATTGCGGTATTTAGAAAATAAAATTTTGAAACATACATGCATGCCCCAAACCTCAAATTCCAACAGCAATAATACTATTTCTTCTTTGTTCTTTAGAGGAAAGGGCATTTTTATCACTTAAAATTGGAGAAAAAAAAGTTGGACAACATTAAATGTCTGTCCCATCGATAAGTATGCTACATGCTCTAATATAATTAGATGGTATACTCTACATCAATTTTATTGCACCGCACGTGGTGCACAAAGACTTTCTCTAGAGTAAATATGTTGTTCTCCGATAATGAAGAAGAGTCAAAATGCAGATACTTTGGTATAGAATAGAGCTGTATTAGCTCATCTTCTTATTGTTCCTATGAAAAGTAAGTAGCATGAATAGAGAGTTTGATTAGCCCAAACATAGTAAAAGGTAAGATGTTAAATCTATAACTAATTGGAAGATAGAGCCATGAAGGATAAAATAGTAACAAGCTGATCCCATGAGGTTGTATGAAAAACTAACACATGGAGTAAAAGTAATCATCAATAGAAGAACTGCATACAGAAAAACTCATAAAATTGTTGAGATCTGATACTTCAAGATTCGATCCACATTAAGCCCACAGCAAGATTCAAGATGACAAACGGAGTCCAAAGAGCACAAGAACAATCCAAACGGAGTCTAGACAGCAAAGATACATGCGAAAGAAGACTTGAAGTAGGTGGCATGGTCCACGAGGTGACGGAGGTTGGTGGTGGTGCAGCCGGGCCCGATGGACATGTGAACATGTGCAGGAGCACATGGCCCAGCATGCGGGTGGGCCTAGCAGGGCACACACACAGGCTGGCCCAGCAGGCGCATGGGCACCCAGGCCTGGCATCCTGTCATGGTCCATCATGGACCGTAGGGTGCTGGACAGTCCATAGAGGTTGCGTGGACTGATCACGCAGTCTACGCATGGTCCAAAGGTATTTGTGCATGATCCGATGGTCTAGATCATGTGCAGTCATGATTGGATGGCTGAAACTCAATTCAGATATGATCAAAGTTGATTTGAGGCTGTAGTACATGATCGGACGGCTCTGATGTGAGCCGGTCATGATCGGATGGCCACATATGATTTTAGGATTGATTTAGACTCAGTATTCCTAGTGTAACACTATTTTGAAAATTCTGAAACCTATATAGCTCCGATTGACGAGCCATATTATGTTGGATAGCTGATGATGTCCTAGAGGTGTGAAGGCTTTAAGAGAGATTTTAGAGAGCTTTTGTGAGAATTTTAAAGCTTCTTGTTGAGAGATTCTTTACAAAGATTGAGTGATGAGTTCCTCTTGTATTGTTGTATTTTATTCTCTCATAGTGAAGCTTGCACACTCTATGGAGGTAGGCTTGAGGTTGATCTATGTATTTGTATGGTATTTTTTATTTTGTTTCTTCTTTCTTCCTGCTGCAATATATGGTATCGGATCTTGCATAATAGTTGATATCAGAGCAAGATGGTACTAGAGCGTAGATTGCAGTGGTGGTGATCAAGATAAAAGTTGGAGAAGACAAACACAATCAAGATAGAGATCAACCGATTCGATGGAAAGAGCAATTTCTTCTTGTGGCAAGTGAGGGTGAAGGACGTGCTTATCCAGCAAGGATTGATTGATGTTTTCTTATGTGAAGAGAAGCTGACTACATTGGAGGTGTAGGATTAGAGATAGCTCCAAATGTAAGCGATGAGTATGATCCGCTTGTACCTAGTGGATAAGGTAGTGATCCATGTGCTTGACAAGTCTTCTCCGATGGTGCTGTGGTTGAAGCTCGAGGAGTTATACATGATGAAGTCTCTCACCAACACTCTCTTCTTCTAAAGGCAGTTCTACCAGCTACAAATGATTGAGGGATAGAGTGTGTAGGAGCATCTCAGCCACTTTCAGAATATCCTCAGCTACCTCCTCAGCATTGATAAAAAAGTTGAGGAGAAAATCAGGATGCTGGTCTTGCTAGCATCGCTTCCTCCTTCGTATGAGTCCTTGGTGACTGCTCTTCTAATAGGGAGAACACCATCAAGATAGACAAGATCACCATGGTGGTTCTCCAAAATGAGGTTCTCAGATGGGAGAAGCTGGCTTCAAGCTCCAGCGGTAGCTTAGCTTTGGCAGTTTCTAGAGGAGCAGGGGACAGTAGATAGAGCAACAAGAGATTATGATGAGGGCGATCCAAGTTCAGGATTAGGAACTTGAGCAAGATTAGATATTATCGATGTGATGAGTTGGAGCATCTAGCTAGAGATTGTCCTTAACTTAAGGATCAGACGAAAGCTACTACAATGACGGCTAGTAGCGAATTAGAGGATGATATCCTGAAAATATCTGATGAGGTATCTATTTTTTTCAGTAGTGAATTTTAGATTCTGTATGCATCTATCATATATGTTACAGAGAGAAGCAGTTTGACTCTCTGGAGAGTAGTGAGGACATTGTTTATCTACCAGATGGATCGAGCTATGCAATCAGAGGCATCAAAATGGTCAGTTAGAGGACATATGATGGTGTAGTGAGGATATTGGAGGAGGTCTAATACATATCCAATTTCAGATAGAATCTTATCTCACTGAGCAGACTGGATTTGAGAGGCTACAAAATGATAGCTGGTGGAAAAATCTTGAAGATCATGCATAGTGATAGAATTATTCTGGAGGAGAAGAAGAGGACAAGAGGACATTACTACCTGGTGGGAAGCTCAATGTGAGGTGGAGCTTCAGGAGCCAAGAGGAGTGCAGAGTGAGGTGGAGCTCCAGATGGAGATGGATCGGATACTAAATGGGAGACTCAGAAGGATGAAAGGCAACATTGCAGAGTGAAGTTTCTATTACTGCAAAAGACTTTCTCGAGCAGATCTTTGATCAGAATAGACACAGCTCATGATAGAGGTGGGATCGAGTGGTCTGGCTCGACTCCCATATTTGCCCAGCCATGAGACAACAAGCATGCCCCAGGGCATGGGGGTAAGATGAATCATAGACTCTCAGAAATAAATGGAGGCCGAATATCGAGTTGAGGTGGAGATTGTTGAAATTTGATGCCGCAAAATTCAATCTACACTGAATCTACAACAAGATTTAGGATGACGAACGGAGTCCAACAAACCCAAGAATAACCCAAATAGAGTCCAGACGATGAAGATACATGTGAAAGAAGGCTCGAAGTAGATGGCATGGCCCACGAGGTGGTGAAGGATGGCGACGGTGCAGTCGGGCCTGACGGACGCGTGCACGTGTGCAAGAGCGTGCGGCCCTTGTTGTGATCTAGGTGGTATGCTCAAGGCCCAGGGGACTAAGGCTAAGGCCAAGGTCCATCATTCATGAGGGCTTCATGGAGGCTCTAGGGCTAGTTGGGCCCTAGGTTGAAAGGTTGTGGGCCTTTCGGGTTCTTGAGGTCTAGGTTATGTGGGCCTCAAGGGACCAACACTTTATGGGCCAGGTCTGGGCCCAGGATAGGTGAGATTAGGTCGAGTCATGGGTGTACATGGGCTTGGGTTAACCTAATCTCCCATAGAGTTGATCAAGGGAGTTTTGGGTTTGGGTCACTTGACCCTGTGTTTATATATACATGCACTGTATAGGTTTGATTAAGCCAAAGAATACGAAAACCCTTTCTCCCAAGTCTCTCTCTCTCTTCTCCCTCTCTCTTCAGCTATTCTCCATGCCCCAGGAGTAAGAAACCCTAGGGTTTCTTGCCGTCAGGTCCATAGAAGGCAGGAAAAGCAGGGGAGGCGCTAAGATTTTGAGCCCCTCCCCTTTTGTGCCGCCAACCATATTTCCTCTTCCTCTCTTGCAGCCATCCAAACATCAAGTCCAGGACTTGAAATCTCTTTCTATGAGGTTGGTACAAGTTTCTCTCAGATCTGGAGTTGATCTGAGGTCGTTTGAGGCACGGGTGAGATCTCCATCAACAGATCTACAGGAAAGGCTGCAGCAGGATAGATCTACAAGGTCTGATTCTATCTACCTTCTTTCCTATCTAGAACACCTCAATTTGAGATCTATAAATTGGAAGACCTCAGTTCATTCCTTATCTGGTTGGGTACCAAATCTTGGATTTTTTAGAGGTGATCTTAGAGGCATTCTTCATCTGGAACGAAAGGCTGACGAAGAAGACAGCAACCAGGCTGATTTCGTCAAGGGTCTTCGATCGAGTCCAGAAGTCTCCAGATTTGTTCGTTGCTGGTTCCACTATACCCAAGATCCATTGGAGGAGCTGGGATCATACTCCAATAGTTGGTATCAGAGCCACAGTGGTGAGGAAGCAGTTCCAAGCATGAGAAGTTAAAGATCCCAAGTGCTAAAAATTTTTAGCAAGGTACCATCAAGGTATATTCTATACTTTTTGATTTTATATTGCTTGTTTGGCTTGGATCCAGTCATGGGCAGCAATATGAAGGTCAATTTTGAGAAGTTTGATGGCAAAAAAAATTTTTCCATATGGAAAATCCGGGTGGAGGATCTTCTGGTGCAAGCAGATCTGGACAGGCTTTGGATGAGAAGCCTGAGGGAATGACAGATAGACAGTGGGCATCGTTGGAGAAGAAAGCATACTCGGTGATCAGAGGATGTTTGACGGATGCGGCATTGTATTCGGTGCTAGAAGAAAAGACCCCGAAGGGCCCTTGGTCGAAGTTGCACACTATGTATATGGAGAAGAATATGTGCAACAAGCTAATGCTGAAGTAGAGGTTATACAGTCTTCGGATGTAGGAGGGATCTGATGTGATTGGCCACATTCAGAGGTTCGACCAGTTGTGCACGGAGTTGATGAATATCGGGGTGAAGCTGGATGAGGAGGACAAGTCCCTGTTGCTTTTGTGTTCGCTACTAGGATCATATGACTCTTTGGTGACTACACTGCTCTACGGCAAGGAGACTCTAGAATATGAGGACATGGTCTCGGTGCTGAGGTCTAATGAGCAAAGAAAAAAGTTGACCAGAGATCGGGCTCCCCAGGAGGGTTTGGCAGTAGGGGAGAGGATAGGTAGAGGCAGAGACATAAGCAAGTCCAGGGGGCGGTCCAAGTCCATAAAGGGAAAGAAAGAGATTAAATGCTTCAAGTATAACGAGTTCGGGCACTTCAAGCGAGAATGTCCACTATGGAAGAGCAAGAAGGGAGAAAGAAGTGGCTCAGAATCAGTGAGTGGAATTGCTGGGCAGCAGGTGGAGGATGATCTACTTGTGGTATTAGATGGTCACAGGCATTACACAGAGGAGTGGACACTAGACTCTACGTGCTCATATCACTACACACCACACAGGTCTTGGTTTGCGACATACACCAAGACAAATGAGGGATCAGTGACTCTAGGCGACAATCATCCTTGCAAGGTGGCTGGGATAGGGACAGTTAGGGTGAGGATGTTTGATGGGATTGTGAGGACATTGACAAATGTAAAGCACGTCCCGGAGCTGGAAAAGAATCTGGTGTCACTAGGCTACTTGGAGCACAGTGGATACAACTTCAGCAGTAGGGCTAGAAGCGGAGTATTAAATATCTCCAATGGAGCTATGGTAGTGATGAGAGGTAGGAGGTTGGACAATAACCCCTATCGCATGGAGGGATCTGTGGTGACCGGAGAGTCTGATGCAGCAGCTGCAGTACAGGACCAGCAGGGGGCTTACAGGATGTGGCACTACCGCTTAGGCCACATGGGTGACAAGGGGCTAAGGGAGTTGAGCAGGAGAGGACTCATCTCTGATCTGGAGGATGGTGCTACAGAGGAGATCTGTGAGCCTCGCCAGATGGAAAAGCAGAAGAAAGTTCAGTTCAACATCAGTACAACCCGCAGTGCAGCCCCTCTGGAGTTAGTACACACAGATGTGTGGGGACCAGCCCCAGTTTCAGCTAGGAATGGGGCCAGATACTTCATGACCCTGATTGATGATTTCTCAAGGAAACTCTGGATTTACTTCATGAGAGAGAAGTCTGAGGTCTTCACCAAGTTCAAAATCTGGAGAGCTGAGGTGGAAAAGGAGCAGGGGAGGAGCGTGAAGTGTCTGAGGTCAGACAATGGCGGGGAGTACACCAGCAGAGAGTTCCAGGATTACTATGAGGAGTGTGGGATCAGGAGACACTTCTCAATTAAGGGGACTCCACAGCAGAATGGGGTGGCCGTGAGGATGAACAGAACACTTCTGGAAAAGGCACGATGCATGAGGCTGTAGGCAGGGCTTCCAAAGGCATTCTGGGTTGACACAGTTGATGCAGTGGGTTACTTGGTCAATCGGTCACCTCACACCAGGTTGGATGGTAGGCTTCCAGAGGAGGTGTGGTCTGGGAGGACAGTTGGGCTGGGCCATCTATGGGTATTTGGGTGCATGGCCTATGTGCACATTGGAGCTGGTGAGCAGAGCAAGCTAGACGTCAGATCACATAAGATGGTGTTTCTAGGCTATCCGTGAGGAGTTAAGGGATACAGGATGTGGGATCCCTTGAAAAAGAAGGTCATCATTAGTCAGGATGTGACTTTTGATGAGGAGTCTGTCCTACGAAGGCGAGTAGGCATGGAGGAGCAGCAGGAGCAGGAGGAGGTCCAGTCGGGCACTGCTGGACAGCTTACCTCTTTGATTTTGCCTCTTGCAGGTACTACGGGAGGATATGACATTCAGGTGGAGAACCTATCTAAGGTGTCTTCACAGGTGGAGAGGACTCGGATGGATGATCGAGGTGGAGAGGTCCAGCAGGAGCGAGTTGGACCGAGGACTGATATCGGTGTTGTCCTACACAAGCCCAAGAGGACCATCAGGCAACCGGACTGATATGGCTTCGAGGAGACGCTGTCATATACCCTGGTGACAGCGAATGAAGACCCATATATGTATCAGGAGGCTATTGAGAGCCAGAACAGAGAGCGGTGGGTCTAGGTGATATCCGAGGAGATGCAATCTCTCCACCAGAACCAGACGTGGCGATTGATGTAGTTGCCACAGGGGAAGAGGCCCATTGGCTGCAAATGGGTCTACAGTCGCAAGGAAGGGCCTTCAGAGCAGGGAGGTATCAGATTCAAGGTGAGGTTAGTGGCCAAGGGATACTCCCAGAAGGAAGGCATCGACTTCAGCAAGGTCTTCTCTTCCGTCGTCAGACATATTTCCATCAGAGTGTTGCTGAGCATTGTAGCAGCTCAGGATTTAGAGCTGGAGCAGATGGATGTCAAGACGGCATTCCTCCATGGGCATTTGGAGGAGAGGATTTACATGGAGCAGCCACCCGATTTTAGGGATCCAGGATCAGAGGGAAAGGTTTGTTTGTTGCAGAAGTCACTGTACGGGCTGAAGCAGTCGTCGAGGCAATGGTACAAGCGGTTCGACTCCTATGTGCGCAGTATTGAACTTTTCAGGTGCGAGTTTGATCCCTGTGTTTATGTTCAGTCTCTTGAGGATGGTTCTAGGGTGTTCCTACTCTTATATGTGGATGACATGCTTATAGCATGCAAGAGTAGGAAGGTTGTGCAGGATCTGAAGGCATCCTTATCTCGAGAGTTTGAGATGAAGGATTTGGGCCCTGCAAGGAAGATTCTAGGCATGGAGATTTTCAGAGACCGAGCCCGGAGGGTGCTACATCTATCTCAGGGGGGCTACATACAGAAGGTCTTAGAGAGGTTCGGGATGAAGGGAGCAAAGCCGGTGGAGCTGCCACTTGCCGGTCACTTCAGACTCTCGAAGATCATGGTGCCACAGACTGAGGTGGAGGCTCAGGAGATGGAGACAGTTCCTTATGCTTCAGGAGTTGGGAGCTTGATGTATGCGATGGTCTGTTGTAGGCCAGACATTGCTCATGCAGTGAGTCAGGTTAGCAGGTTCATGGCACAGCCTGGCAGGGAGCACTGGAGAGCTCTGAAGTGGATATTCAGATACCTGACGGGTTCAGTTGGAGTTGGCATCTGTTACGAACAGCGAGGAGGTGCAGTGGGATACTCTGACATGTCCAGGGAGGCTCAGGGGCTGATTGGCGGTTATGTAGATGCAGACTTCGATGGAGATGTGGATACCCAGAGGTCTACGACAGGCTTCATCTTTAGCCTGTATGGAGGTCTTATTTCTTGGAGATCGAGTCTGCAGCCTATCACGGTTTTATCCACTATAGAGGTGGAATACATCGAGCTGACAGAAGTAGCTAAGGAGGTAATTTGGCTGAAGGGTTTGTTGACGGAGATGGACCGTACTCAGGAGGCCATTAGAGTGCACTGTGATAGCCAGAGTGCACTTCTATTAGCACAGAACTCAGTCTATCATGCAAGGACAAAGCACATCGACATTCGGTATCATCAGATCAGGAAGCTTGTGGAGGATGGCGAGGTGGAGCTGGTAAAGGTACATACCAAGGAGAATCCAGCTGATGCACTTACGAAGGTACTTCCGCGGGATAGCTTTCAGAGATGTGTTGAGCTGATTCGGCTGATGGATAGAGTGGAGCTGGTTGAGGCCTTGGGACACCAAGGTGGAGATTGTTGTGATCCAGGTGGTGTGCCCAAGGCCCAGGGGATCAAGGCTAAGGCCAAAGTCCATCATTCATGAGAGCTTCATGGAGGCTCTAGGGCTAGTTGGGCCCTAGGTTGAAAGGCTGTGGGCCTTTCGGGTTCTTGAGGTCTAGGTTATGTGGGCCTCAAGGGACCAACTCTTTATGGGCCAGGTCTGGGCCCAGGATAGGTGAGATTAAGTTGAGTCATGGGTGTACATGGGCTTGGGTTAACCTAATCTCCCATAGAGTTGGTCAAGGGAGTTTTGGGTTTGGGTCACTTGACCCTGTGTTTATATATACATGCACTGTATAGGTTTGATTAAGCCAAGGAATACGAAAACTCTTTCTTCCAAATCTCTCTCTCTCTTCTCCCTCTCTCTTCAGCTATTCTCCATACCCCAAGAGCAAGAAACCCTAGGGTTTCTTGCCGCCAGGTCCATAGAAGGCAGGAAAAGCAGGGGAGGCGCTAGAGTTTTGAGCCCCTCCCCCTTTGTGCCACCAACCATATTGCCTCTCCCTCTCTTGCAGTTGCCCAAACATCAGGTCCAAAACTTGAAATCTCTTGCTACGAGATTAGTACAAGTTTCTCTCAGATCTGGAGTTGATCTGAGGTCGTTTGAGGCACGGATGAGATCTCCATCAACAGATCTACAGGAAAGGCTGCAGCAGGATAGATCTGCAAGGTCTGATTCTATCTACCTTCTTTCCTATCTAAAATATCCCAATTCAAGATCTACAAATTGGAAGACCTCGGTCCAGGCCTGTTCTGGTTGGGTACCAGATCTTAGATTTTTTAGAGGTGATCTTAGAGGTGTTCTTCATCTGGAACGAAAGGCTGACGAAGAAGATAGCAACTAGGCTAAATTCGTCAAGGGCCTTCAATCGAGTCCAAAAGTCTCCAGATTTATTCGTTGCTGGTTTCGCTGCACCCAAGGTCCATGGAAAGAGCCAGGATCATGCTCCAACAGCCCTGCACACGGGTAGGCCCAGCATGGGTGCACATGCAGGTTGGCCCAACGGGTGTGCGGGTGCCCAACACCCTGTCACGATCCACCATGGACCGCAGGATGCTGGGTGGTCCATGGAGGCCGCATGGACTGACCACACGGTCTATAAGCAGTCCAGGGGCATTTATGTGTGTTCCAATGGTCCAGATCACATGCAGTCACGATCGAATGGCTGAAACTCAATCCAAATATGATCAGACTTGTTCTGAGGCTGTAATGCATGATCAAACGGCTCTGGTATGAGCCGATCAAGATCGAATGGCCACATATAATTCTAAGATTGATTTGGACTCGATATTCCTAGTGTAACACTATTTTAGATATTCTAGAGCCTATATAGCTCTGATTGATGAGCCGTTTATTGCGTTGGATAGCTGGTGACATCCTGAAGGTGCAAAAAGACTTCAAGAGAGATTTTAAAGAGCTTTTGTGAGAATTTTAAGATTTCTTATTGAGAGATTCTTGTACAAGGATTGAGTGGTGAGTTTTTTTTATTTTGTTGTATTTTATTCTCTCATAGTGAAGCTTGCACATCCTATGGAGATAGGCTTAAGATCGATCCACATATTTGTATTGTATTTTTTATTTTATTTCTTCTTTCTTCCTACTATAATGCGTGGTACCAGATCCTGTACAATAAAAATAACACACAAAAAAGATAGCCTGACATTGTTAAACATCTTTAAACAAATATAGCAACAAGTAATATAGCATCAATTATACACTATGTAAAGTTGACCCAGTCTAAGAAAGAATAAAAATAGAAAGTAATATTTTCAACTTGATGCCACTGAGCCAATCCAGTTCAAGATTGAGTCGATCTAGTGAGAAATTGAGTTGACTCAGAGAAAACTGAACCAATTCAGTGACCTATAGCGGCTAATTTTTTATTTTGTGACTTTTTGTCCCCATTGTCTCGCAACGGCTACTTCAACCATTCCAATGGCTAGAATACTTTCTCCAACCTCTATCAAGCCTATTTAAAGGTAGAGAATCAAAGAAATAGGAAAGAAAGTGGATTGAAAGAAGAAATCATTCAAGTCTGAGAGCTTCATTAAATATCCAAAAAAAAGAGAGAAAAAAAGAAAGATTCAAGCATAGATTTTAGAAGACATTCCAGAGCTATCTTCAACACTATCTTCAATATTCTCTTAGCTTCAAATGAAGAGAAAGTCAAGCATCAAAGAGCAATCCTTCAACCTCTTCATCGTGCTCAAAAAAATTTTTCTTTTTAATTTTGTTTTATGCTAAATTGTATTTTTTATTTCTTTGTAAGTTTCTTTTAAGTGAAAAAAACTTGGGGTTGATTGTTAGTCTAAAAAAGTAATCAATTGTATGGTTGTGGTTGGTGGGCCAAAATTAAAACCAACTGGATTGATAGTGAGTCTGAAAAACTATTAATATAGGGTTGATAGTGAGTCCGTAAAACTATCAGTGTAGGATTGTGGTTGGTGAGTCCGAAAAAATTAACTAGATTTGTTTGTGAGTCTGAAAAAAATAAACACACTGTGGTCAAGAGATTATAATGAAATTCTCAAAGAAAGCTTGGGGAGTAGATGTAGGAGCCGTTTGCTTCAAATCACTTTAAATTTATGTGTTGGTATTATGCTTTTCTTGTTTGCTTTACTTAGCTCTTAATTTTCATTTACATTATTTCAATACTTGCTTAGTTTAGTTTTTATTCCGTTGCTATACATTGTTCTCACCATACAATTACTTAAGTTAGAAATACATAATTATTTAGAACTTTAATTTGACTTAAAATTTTTCAAGATACCTAATTTACCCCCCCTCTTGGATAGCCATACCTGGGCAACATATCCCCAACCCAAGTTTGTGAGCCAGGGATCGCGGCAATTATTACATGCTAATAGAAAATCCTCTCCACGAGAATCCAAAACATCTCTTCATGATATTGTTAAGCAAACAATAGAACAAATTTAATTAATAAAATCTATATTTAAATAACTAAAATCTAAACTTTAGTGTCTCATAAAATTTCAATAATATTCAAAGCCTTTCGTCAGACTTTAAAATCCCTTAATCTATAATGAAGATATCAAATTCTATCTTTAATCGCTCTCCTATAATAAATTTTCAAATCAAAGTAATTCTCTAAATATGTAAAAATAGTAAAAATATAGAAAAATAAGCTAGACAATCTAGCAAGCAATTAACACTTTAGCTAGATAATTAAAAAATAATAATATACTGAAATAAACATGCAGAATGACTTATTAAAGTCCAATTGAAAATATATAGTACTATCAAAATAAAATGCATGCAAATATAGTCTTTTTAAAATTTATAATTTATTTATAAATCAATTTCTATCAAAATATCATATTCATTTCGACATCCATAACTATTTCCCAAAGGTAGCAACCCAAGAGGGGGGGGGGGTGAAAAAAGTTTCTTAAAAATAAAATTTAACTTAGAAACTAATGTGTCCAAAAAAACTTGATTATATAAGTGAAGTGATAAGTAAAAAATTAAAGCCACAATGAAAGTAATAAGAAAGACAAAACAATCACAATCATAAAGTAATAAGAAGCTGGGCTTGATATGCAAAAAAAATTATAGATAGATTTGATCCTTCAATCTCTTACGAGTTTATATAGTCAATTTATTATAAATTTTCATATGAACAAACTTGAATGCACTATACCCGAATTGATCAACATGTTGGTCACTACTAAGGAAACCTTGAAGAGTTTAAGGGGCACTGTTCTCGCTGTGGAGTGGACTTCTTTCAAAAAAAAGTCTGGTTGAAAGAAGAAGACTAAATCTATAAAGAAATAGAAGAAAGAGAATAAGCCAAAGAAGGACGTTCCAAAGAAGGTTGAAGCAAAGAGAAAGTATTTCCACTGTGATGTTGAAGGCCACTAAAGAAGGAACTGTCCACTCTATCTGGAGAGTCTGAAGAATAAAAAAGATGATGTAATTAAAATTTTATGTTAGATATTAAATTTAATTTAAAATTATTTAAATAAAATTTTTGATCTGATTTTGATTAGATTAGATGAACTTAATCAATGGTTGATTAAGGTTGTTATAAGTATGTTATAACAGAATTTATTATTGTTGAATTTTATTGAAATAATAATCTAATTTAAAATCTATTTTAAATATATTTTAATAAAATTTTAATATTATTATTTCAGTTATAAAGTAAAACTTATTTTAGATCTGAATTGAATCTATTTTGATGGATTTTTAGATCTGAATTCTAATGAAATTCAGCACTACACCAAAACAGATTTAATCAAAAATTTAATTCTTATGAATTCATATTTGTATCTAATTAACTTTTTTAGATGATATCAGGTCTAAAATTGATATTTTATAATCAGCATAAGATGTGCTTCAGATCTGATATGATGTATATAATGCATCAAATCTAATTAGATTAGATGAAGAACATGATTGATGAGATCAAAGATATGTTCATGATATAAATTATTTTATCAAAATTATATATTGATATAATTACATATAAAATTAGATTTTAGATCTTAGTAGCTCAGTATTTAGATTGATGAGATCACTAGACCGTCCGATCATAAGAGATCGAAGGGATTAATCTTCCTCTCTTACTCATTCGACAGGTTCTCTCATGATGTGTAGGGGTGTCATTGTGATCTGATTTCATAAAAAAATAAATAAATAGATTTTATGAATTATTTGGATTGTAAATATATTTAGATAAGATCTAAAGTGATTTATGATTCATTACAATAAGATAAATTCAAATATAAAATTATTTTAGAATCTAAATAGCATATTATATTAGATGTAATCGATATTAATCTAAAGGTTGTCATGATGCATGCGATGTATGAATAAAGTTTAGACCATACCTATATATATTTAATTATTAAACATATTATACAAATTTATTTTCATGAGTTGAAATATATGGTATGCTTCATTTGAAATCCTGATAGAATAATTCTATAGACTGAAATGCATGTTTCACATACTTAATTTTGAATTAAATTTGAATGATATAGATTAGAGAATTAAAGATCATTAAGACACCATATAAATCAATAGACAATGGGTTAGTATGAATCAGATCCTTCTAATGGATTAGACCCTAGGTTAAAAATAAATATGGATCAAGTAGAGAAATTAGTTAAATCTAATCAAGAGTTGAATTAGATTAGGTCAGAATTTCTTTAAATCAACCTCAATAGTTGAAGTTTGATCAAGTCTATATTTTGGACCCGAATAAATAGACCATGATCATGACTCCGTAGTTGAGCCCAAATCTTCTGATGGACTAAATTGAAACTAATCAATCAGTTGGTGTCTAAGGTAAGTTTGACAGATTTAATCAAGTGATTTTTAATTGAGAGCTACTCATCTAGATGCATCTATGGTGAGTTAATGGCATATTCCTCCTACTAATCTCACTTACCTGGTCAACATGGTAGATTATATTTTGATTAGATCACTAGTCGATTCGAGCTGATCCATGTCATCAAGGTTAATCAGTGTGACTGATTTAGATATTTTTTGACCAGCTTGTGTCTAATCCTCTACATGACTTGATGAAGTCAATGGGAGGATTTACAACTTATAGGTCAACATCTTCTCTTATTCTCAAATCAATGAAATCAAATCTTTTAAATTATTAGATCCATAAAATGATATAATTATGGTGATAACTTATTCATAGCCTCCCATTAAGGTGCGTGATAATAAGTCCAATATTCCAAATAGGTATTGGAGGCATCACACACTTGGTGTCTATTAAATATTGGAATTATCATTCATCATATGATCATCTTATTGTACCTTCAGATCAATGCTTCGGTTGGTCGAGCCACACTTGGGTCTGGACATCCGTTTGTTGGATGCACTTGGTGTTGTCATGTTAATGGTTGGACCTAATTAAGATTTTTAGTGGAGGCACCACACACTTGCTGAAGGGATGTCTGGGGAAAAACTTAATTACTAAAAGTTGTTTGAAAAAATAATTGGTTAAAAACTTATCCATAGATGCACTAGGATTGGCCGAGCCACCTTGGGCCTGAATACACTCTATGTGGATTCTAGTACCCATTAAGAAATTAATATAATTCTTCGAGTTAGAGGTAGAGACTATCAATTCGTACAAAATAGTAAAAAAAATTTTAGACTAAAGTTCATGTCTTTGGGATTAAAAAGTAATTCATATACTAATAGGCTCATATTTTTTTTTTAGCTATGGCCAATACATTATCCCTCCGTACGTTGTTGGATAGCAACAATCTCACCAGACCCAACTTCGATAGCTGATATCGAAAGTTGAAGATTGTCTTAGAGCACGAAAAGATTCTATATATCCTTACAGATGAGGCACCTGAAGAACTTACTGCCAAAATGCTCCTCGTGCCGCGAGAGATACTTACATGAAGTGGCTCAATTGTTGAACAACTGTGCGTTGTGTGATAAGGGCATCAATGAATAACGAACTTAGTCGTAAGTTCGAGGATGCACAGTTAGAACAGATCATTCAAATATTGAATGAGTCCTTCGGCACCCCTGAGGATGCGGAGAGACATAAAACCTTCTACGTAGTATTCAATACCTGTACACGAGAGGGAACTTTAGTCATCGATCATGTACTATACATGATTGAGCAGATTGAATGCCTGAGCAAATTTGATTTTTAGTTGCATGAACAGTTAGGTAAGGATTCTATCCTCAACTGGCTACCAAAATTCTACTTATCCTTTCTCAGTCATTATAAAATGATAAAGCCTGTAGTGAATTATCATGATTTGCTAGGGATACTATAGACTTTTGAGAAGGACTACCAGCTCCAGAAGGAGCCGGTGCATGTTGTGGGAGGTTCATCTGCAGATCGTCGATCCTCTAGGAGAAAAAAGAAGAAAAAAGTACAGAGATCCATGCAGTCGATCCTAAGCAGAGCAAATCATCGAAAGTTGATAAGATTCAGGCAGAATGCATCTTTTGTAAGAAGCTGGTGTGGAAAAAATTCAGTGCAGGGGTAAAATGATAATTTTAAAATTTTTTCAAAATTATGATTTTACAGCAAAAAAATATTAATTAATCTAATTAATTAATATAAATTTATCCTACACTAGAATCTAAATATGATATATAGCATGCATTCATTTAAATTTGAATTTCAAATTCATACAGTAAACACTTTACTATAATGTGTTCGGAACACAATACCTTTGTGTGGGTAGTAGATCGTCGCAATCTGATCACCGTCGGAAGAGTCTGATCATTGTGACATAGTCACACAGCATGTCTGGCCTCTGCAGATCATCCACACAAAGCTTCCGGTCTGATCGACTCCTCACAGGTGCTAGCTCGTTGTAGAGCCCTTTTGACGGCTGATGCTGATCGAACTCCTTCGATTGATGTCTGTCGATTCTTTGGATACTCCAGATTGTCAACAGATGTGCTTAAGAGGATGTTGAAGATCTTTCTGAGATTTTGTGAGCTCACGATACTCGTAGCTCACTTTCTCTCTTCCCGAACTCCAGGCTAAAACTCTAGGAAACTCATCGAAAACCTTGCACCCACTTTTCTTTCTTTTCTTTCTTTTTCTCTTGGAAGGATATGGACTTTCTTCTCACACACAAGACTTCTCACACCCTAGAATTTTTCTTCAAAAATCTTCTTCTTGCATGCCCCACTCTTCTCCTCCTTTTATAACAACGTCAAACGTCTTATCCAAAAGAAAGGATAAAGATGAGTAATTGCACATTTGAATTCAAATCAAATTTTGAATTCAAATGGATACCAACTCATCCCTTATCCACTAAAGGCATGAGGCATGGCTTAAATTATGCATGGAGTGATTTCATGAGAAATCTTTTCTCATGTAATAAATGGGGCGTAAAAAAAAAGATAAGGTGCAAAGATTGATTGCCCATTCAAATTCAAACTTTACTTTGAATTTGAATGGCCAACCAATCATCCTTATCCATTCATATGGCACATTAAAGTGGGGTGTGGAGAGGGCTTGGCGTGAGAAAATAATTCATGAGAAGTTTCTTCTCATGAATTCAAATGGGTGCAATGGAAGTGAGGTGGCGCATGGAGATTGGGTTAAGGTGGTTTAATTATTTAAACCAACCTAATTGAACCAAATAATTTAGGTCCAATTAGACTAATTTAAACCCAACTAAATTAGACTCAATAAAATCTTAATCAAATCAAAAATTGACTAAGCCCAACCCCTGATCAAATCAGGGATCAAACCATCTCGACGATTAGGTCAACTCTTAACCTAATCGGGTCAATCCCAACTGAATCCAATTCAATTAGACTTGATCTAAAAATAATTACTCAATCAAATTGAGTTAATTAACGATCAAATTACTAATTAAATCTCTCATAAATACTGAGTCCAAATTCGATGGGCAATCGAGCATCAGAATTCATCGATATGTAACCCTGATAGAAAAGTCCCAACTAGTGGGACTCTTGACCCCGGTACCCATAATGTGTGAAACTCATGATCAGAGAATCTTGATTCTCGATCACTGAGTCTCAAACATGTAAGATTCTACATCAGCCATCAGATCAGATAGGAACCTCTAATGTGTGTGACCCCGCAGGTTCGAACCTAAGCCGGTAGCACAGGAACCAATTCCTGTACTAATCGAAGTGACCATCTAGCAATGGTACCTGATGTTCGGATAGGTCGAAGAGTCACAATCACAACACTCAGAACCTACATGAATATGGTTGTTGCCCAGCTATGCAACCCAAGAGGGGGGGGTGAATTGGGTTTTAAAAATTTTAGGCTTAACTAATTACTTGTAAAAAATCTATATCAAAAGCTTGATGAATGAAGAGAGATACTTTGGTTTGAGATTAATTACTTAAAACAAGAATGCAAGGATAAAATGGAGAATTAGAGAGAAACAATAAAGCATGCCACAAACACAATGATTTATAGTGGTTCGGTGCCAACCTTGCACCTACGTCCACTCCCCAAGCTCCTACTTGGGAATTCCAATCCACTAAACTTTGTATTCAACCCGAATACAACCGTCGGAAACTCCGACACTAGCTATCCCAAGCTAGTCCACTTGTTTCTCGGGTACAAGCCGACCCACACACTCCGATTTCAGGTTCGGATCAACCTTTCCTTGTTTTGGAAACCCTCCAAAACAAAAACAATTGCTCATAAGATAAACTCAGTTTAGAGCACAAATAAGTACAAGAATAGCTCCTTAAGTGAGCGAATATAACAATAAATACGCTTTACTCAAATGAAGAAGCCCTTCTTGGATTTCCTCAAAGTGGATGAGAGATGAAGTAAATGCTTGAGGAGTTGGTGAGCTTGATTGAAGGCTTCTTGAAGGCTGTAAATGAGCTCTTGAATGAGGTTGAGAAGTTGGCTTGAGAAACTCTCTCTTGAATGCACTTGAATGCCCTCTTGAATGCTCTTGATTTTCTCTTTTCAAATCACTTGAATGCCTTTTGGATATTTGGATCTCTCTTCATTTTATTTTCCACCTTTTGAAATCTTTATAGCCTTAAGAGACAAGGGAAAACAAACTAGGCAGAAAAAGAGCCGTTAGAGCACAAAAAGTGAGCATTAAAAGCAACCAAATCTGGCCAAAAACTAGCCGTTACAGGCAAATCCCGTCATATGAGTCGACTCATGAGTCGACTCATGCCTCAGGGGTCGACTCATGAGTCGACCTCTGTTGCAAAGTCCAGAGATTGGGTTTCTGGATTTTCTTGGCCCAAAACAGCAGAGGTCGACTCATGAGTCGACTCATGCCTTGTGGGTCGACTCATGAGTCGACTCACAGGTCGTGCCAAGCCAGAAAACCAACGTGCCATGGCTAATCTTTGCGTGCCAATCAGCTCATAGTTTCATGAGTTGACTCATGAGTCGACTCATGAACTTCAAACCTTCATAACTCCAAAAATATAAGTCCAAAGACCATGAAACTTTCACCAATAGATTACATATCATTTGTTCTACACGATGATGCTATCAAATCAGAGTTTTGATGAAATTACGATTTTGCCCCTGTAGAGCATAAGGTCTTTTTCACATAAAAATTATTTGTATCCCTTCCAACTGTTTTGTAGTCATCAAAATCAATCTAGGAGCAACAATCTCCCCCTTTTTGATGATGACAAAACATTTGAACAAAAGTATTTATATGAATCATGAATTTCAAAAGATATGCTTGAAAAGAGTATGATTCTTTTGGCATGTGAAACAAATGGTTATATGCATAAATAGTTTGTCCATTTGCTTAAAGATTGGAAGATATGCTCATTGGATTATTGTCTTGGTGTTAGAGCAAAAAATTTGATTTTATTATCAGAGCAAACTGTATTTTGAAAAATTTTCTCAATTCTCAAAACTAGTCATGTGTGCCAAAGCATATTGAATAGTTGATTTGGAAAGAGTATTAGATCATTTAAGTTTAAGATGTATCAAAGCAAGAGAAATGAAAATCCTGCAATGTATCAGTGTAGGGAAAACAATTTTACAAAGTATCAGAGAAAAATTTTGCAAAGTATCAGAGTAATAAAAACAGTTTTTCAATGTATCAGAGTAAAATTGAGTAAAGTATCGGAGTAGTAAAAAAAATGTCAAAGTATTAGAGTAATGTATTCAATATATCAGAGTGGGTTTGGAATTTGAAAGCCTATCAAAGCATGTTCAATGGTTTACAGCAAATCAGAGTATGAGTAATTTTAAAAGGTACTTATTTGCAGTATATTTAGCATTTGTACTTAAAATTGTCAATGTATTAATTTCTCATAATTTGTAGTGTTTGCTTTTGATGGATTTCTTTGTGTTTAATTTCTCCCCCTTTTTGACATCATCAAACAAGGTTAAGTCCTTTTTCTGAAGCATTCTTTAATTTCTCTTCTTGTAGGGTTTGCTCCCCCTTAATGAAGCAACTATTAACAGCAATCATAAAATGATAATACCATAAAGAGAAGACAATATTTCACAAAAGAGAATATATGACCAAAGTAAGATAATCATCATTCCATAAGTAAAGCCATAATTATTTCAGTACATAGATTGTAACATAAAAAGTAACATACAAAGTCAACTAGCTCATGTCAATACATGGCCCCAAAAATACAGATCCTAGAGAGGACTAAATACTAAGACCTAGGATCTAGAAATGATCAATGATCAGAATCATCAGAAATGTGATAAGGATCAGATGGATCTAGATCTGAGATGCGTCCTCGACCCCGTCTGCCTCTGGCACGAGAGGAAGAACTGGCACGAGCAGGCGAACGGGAGGAACTGGGTGGCTGAGAATGCTGAGAAGCTAGGGACTGAACTGAAAGGGTAAGTCTGATGGAGTCAAGTACAGTCAGTGCCCTGGAGATAGCCTGGAGAAGTGCAGTGAACTGAGTAGTAGCTTGCTCACTTGATCCTCTGATCTCCTTCCTCAGTAACTCATAACCGCCCTCAAGAGCTCCTCTGAGTCTGCCGGCCTCTGCAGTGAGATCAGTGACCTCAATCGAAGACTCCTGAGGCTGAGGGTGTGCCAAATCGAAGACCTGCCCCTGTAACTCGAGAACTCTGCCAGTCAATCTCAGAACAGTGTCCTCAAGCTGCTGAATCCTCATGGACTGATCTGCCATCATCTGATATACTGTGGAGATGTGGGGAGTCAAAGTCTGATCAGTAGAAGTAGCCCCTGGTACAAATGAAGTACTGCTCATCTGACTCGACATCAAAGAGACCATACGCTGTGCAATCCGCTCAATCTGATAATCGGACAGTGTGAACTCTGACGGAGGTGCTCTGCTCTCTGGCTGATGCACAGGTGTGGGTATCCTGGTAAACTCAGAAGGGCCAGCCTCTGGATCCGGAAAGAACTGTATATCAGGTGAAGCTGCCCTGAAGCCATGAACAGGAGATGATGGACCTTCTTCTTCTTCAGCTCTGACTTCTGCTGTATCCTCAGCTCTTTCTTCTGCTCTCTCTTCTGCTCTTTCTTCTGTTCTTTCTTCTGTTCTTTCCTCAGCTCCCCTTATCCAACCACCACCACTTTTTGTGAACCCCATTCGATGCAAGGTGTGTAGGTTGAAGGTATCAACATGAGACAGTTTGGTGGGAGCCTCCCCCTCACAACTAACTCCAAACCTCCTGAAAACTCTAGTCAGGGCCATACCATAAGGCAAATGTGCCTTAGATCTGTTCAGAGTCTCTCTCATGGCCTCTATCATAAGTGCTGGGAGGTTTAGGGGGGTTTCTGTGATAATGTGAAACATAATGCATATGTCCCTGCCTGACAGAAGATCGTGCCTACCACTCCTAGGGAAGAAAAGTTTTGTGACCATTTGATGTAAGATTCTCATTTCTATAGGTAAAATCTTGGCCTCTAGTTTATTCAAATTCCCTTGGTAGGTTCCTCCAAATATAACACTTATACCTTCTTCTTTCACGGGGAGTTCCATGTATGCATAACCTTCACTAGGTAAGTGTAAAATCTCCCCTAAAATGACAGGATCCAGACAGATATCAATCCCTTTCACAGTTGAAGTTACAGACCCATTTCCATAAATAAGATTCTGATAAAACTCCCTAACAAGGTCAACAAAGGTGACTTCTTTGAGTAAACAGTAAAAGCTCCATCCCTGAGTTTTGATCTTACTTGCTAAAGAAAATTCCTCACTTTCAAAGAACCGGAAGTCAATGTTTTTCCCGGTTTCTACTTTTCTATCTGAGAGAGGGTTCTTACTGGGAGTTTGAGAAGACTGTGAAGGACCTTGAACTGAATCTGGAACGGGAGCAGAGGTGGACTGTGCCGCTTGTCTTTTCCTTCTGACACTTTCTTCAAGTTCCCGGACAGACTTTCTCCTTTGGGGAAGTTTCATTTTTGGTGCCATACCCTCTTCAATAGCAGGCGAGGAGACTTGAGGAGCAAGTGAAGGAGTGGAGGAAGGATTATAAGAGAGTGATTTGAGGTTTTGGAGGAGAGAATGAGTGGATTTGAGAGGGACGGTGGAGTGCTAGGGCACGCTCCAACCGTGAAGAACAAGGGAAGAGGTCACAAAAGAACCTTTCCCGGAGTGGCTATTTGCGGTGGAGAGGAGGCGGGAGGAGTTCCACTAGCTCAAGCCTAGGAAATGGAGCAAATGGGAGAAGGGAGAATGGATTTCGGAAGGAGGAAGACGAGCGTGAGGGTCGGCTCACGAACAGTAAATCAACATATAAACCCTTCAGCCCGTTGGAAGTTACTGGGAATTACAAGTTTGCCATTGAGTCGACTCATGGGGGTCGACTCATGAAGTTCAGAAAATCAGGAAAAATGTGAATAAATTCCAGAAACATTTGAATTTTGGGGAGAAGGAGTTTGGCTCTAAGATGAGTTTTTAGAATGAAAAACTTGAGCTTTTGGGACCAAGAAAGGTGTTGGAAATTGAGCTCTTAGGAGATTTTGACCATAAATCATTGGAATTTTAAAAATAATTCAGGCAAATGGATCAAGAATTCCTAGATTTCTCCTAATTTCACAGAATCTATCCTCACTAAGGGCCTTTGTAAAGATATCAGCTAATTGATTTTCGGTGCAAACATATTCAAGAATTATATTTTTGTTTTGAACATGTTCTCTTATGAAGTGATGTCTTATTTCAATATGTTTGGATCTTGAGTGTTGAATAGGATTTTTAGATAGATTTATGGCACTTGTGTTGTCACATCTTATTGGTGTTTCATTAAGTTTAATTCCAAAGTCTTCGAGTTGTTGCTTAATCCACAAGATTTGAGCACAACAACTTCCGGCTGCAATGTATTCGGCCTCAGCCGTAGACAGTGCTACCGAATTTTGTTTCTTGCTAAACCATGAGATTAGGTTAACTCCAAGAAATTGACAAGTTCCACTTGTGCTTTTTCTATCTAGTTTACATCCAGCAAAGTCAGCATCAGAATATCCTAATAAATCTATTTGTGAGTCCTTAGAGTACCATAACCCTAAAGTTTGAGTACCATTTAAGTATCTAAGGATTCTTTTAACAGCATTCAAATGAGATTCTTTAGGATTAGATTGATATCTAGCACATAAACAAACACTAAACATGATATCAGGCCTACTTGCAGTTAAATATAATAATGATCCAATCATGCCTCTATAGTATTTTAAGTCTACACATTTACCTTCATCATCCTTGTCAAGCTTACATGAGGGACTCATTGGTGTGCCAATGGGTTTGGAGTTCTCCATTCCAAATCTTTTGAGTAGTTCCTTGGTGTACTTGCTTTGGGTGATGGAGATTCCCTCTTTTGATTGTTTGATCTGGAGTCCGAGGAAGAAGGTGAGTTCTCCCATCATGCTCATCTCGAACTCTCCCTGCATAAGCTTAGCAAAGTCTTGACAAAGGGATTCATTAGTAGACCCAAAAATTATGTCATCAACATAAATTTGTATAACTAACATATCATTTTGATTTCTTTTGATAAAGAGGGTTGTATCTACATTACCTCTTGAAAAACCATTACTTAGTAAAAATTTGCTTAGTCTATCATACCATGCTCTAGGTGCTTGTTTTAATCCATATAATGCCTTATTTAATTTAAAGACATGATTAGGAAAGGCATGATTTTCAAATCCAGGGGGTTGTTCTACATAAACTTCTTCAGCAATAAATCCATTTAAAAATGCACTTTTAACATCCATTTGAAACAATTTGAATTTCATAAAGCAAGCATATGCAAGTAGAAGTCTAATGGCTTCTAATCTAGCTACTGGTGCAAAGGTTTCATCAAAATCAATCCCTTCTTCTTGATTATATCCTTTAGCAACCAATCTTGCTTTATTTCTAATTACATTACCATGCTCATCTAATTTGTTTCTAAAGACCCATTTTGTGCCAATTATTGAACAGTTTTTAGGTCTTGAAACCAAAGTCCAAACATTATTTCTTTCAAATTGATTAAGTTCCTCTTGCATTGCATTAATCCAATTATGATCTTTTTCAGCTTCTTCAATAGTTTTAGGTTCAAAATGAGATACAAAAGCACAATGATTAAACACATCTCTAAGTGAAGAGCGAGTTTTTACACCATGCATAGGATCACCAATAATTAACTCCTTAGGGTGGTTGTGAACATACCTCCATTCCTTGGGTAGGTCAATTGTACCTTGAGGTTGTTCTTGAATTTCCTCACCTATCTCATCTTGTTTGTCTTCTTGTTCCTTGTCCTCTGGAGTGGCTGAATCTTTCAGAGTGATCTCCTTCATACCTTCTATTAATGGATCTGCATCATCAACACCCTCATTCTTCCTTGAAGGAAGATCGTTAGATTCATCAAAGACAACATGAATGGACTCCTCAACTACTAAAGTTCTTTTATTAAAAACTCTAAAAGCTTTACTAGTAGAGGAGTAACCCAGAAAGATTGCTTCATCTGATTTTGCATCAAATTTACCAAGTCTTTCCTTACCATTATTTAATACAAAACATCGGCAACCAAAAACATGAAAATATGCAATATTTGGTTTTCTTCCTTTCCAAAGTTCATAGGGGGTTTTCTTAAAAAATTATCTAATTAAAGCACGATTTAGAATGTAACATGCTGTGTTAATAGCTTCCGCCCAAAAATATCTTGGAAGGTTGCTTTCACAAAGCATGGTACGGGCCATTTCTTCTAAGGTTCTGTTTTTCCTTTCAACTACCCCATTTTGTTGGGGTGTTCTAGGAGCAGAGAAGTTATGGCCGATTCCATTCTCATCACAAAATTTTTTAAAGTTTTGATTTTCAAATTCAGTTCCTTGGTCACTTCTAATATTTTGAATTGAAAATCCTTTTTCATTAGTGACTTTTCGATGAAATTTAGTGAAAATATGAAAAGTTTCATCTTTGTGTGCCAAAAAGAAAACCCAAGTAAAACGTGAAAAATCATCTATTATTACAAAACCATATCGTTTTTCTCCTAGACTTGTGGTTCTAGTTGGTCCAAATAAATCCATATGCAAAAGCTCTAATGGTCTAGAAGTTGAAACAATGTTTTTGGATTTAAATGAAACTCTAGTTTGCTTACCTAATTGACATGCATCACAAATCCTATCTTTTTCAAAATTCAGTTTAGGCAAGCCATGAACTAATTCTTTCTTAATTAATTTTGAAAGAGAATGCATGCTAATGTGAGCAAGTCTACGATGCCAAAGCAAACTAGTCTCATTAACTTTAGCATTTAAGGATACTAGGCATTGCATGTCTAATTTGGCTAAATCATTTAGATCTACCATATAAACATTGCCATGTCTATGTCCTATAAATTTGATGCCATCATTAACAGGACTAGTCACAATACAAACAGATGATTCAAAAACTACTTTATACCCTTTATCACAAAATTGACTAATGCTAAGTAAGTTATGCTTTAAACCTTTAACTAACAAAACATTTTCAATATATTTGGAGGGAGTGATACCAATGTTACCTATCCCGATGATCTTTCCTTTGCCATTATCTCCAAAGGTGACCATCCCTCCATCCTTAGCATCAAGCGTGATGAATTGTGATTCATCACCAGTCATGTGTCTCGAGCATCCACTGTCCAGATACCATTTCCTGTTTTCTCCGTGGGATGCTAGACACACATGCAAACAAATATCAAGTTTTTGTTTTAGGTACCCAAGCTTTCTTGGGTCCTTTTTGATTAGTCAAGATGGTTCCTTTTGGAACCCATATTTTCTTTACAGTTATGTTTGCACAAGTGTAAGATTTATGTCCTATTCTACCACATTTAAAACAAGTAGTATTGGTAGGCTTGTTACTTGAATAATTTACATAAATATTTTTCAGAAATTTTTGTTTCTTTAAGGGGTTATAGCCAAGTCCGGCCTTATCATATACGGCCTTTTGATTTTCAAGAATCATATTTAGTTTGTTTGAACTTAAGATGAATTTATCTACTATAGGTTTCAGCTTATTAATATCATTCTTTAGGCTTTGGTTCTCTTGAAGCAAAGTAGATTTTTCAACTGAAAGATTTTCTGCTTGTTTTACTAAAGACTGATTTTTCAGTTTTAGTTCTTTGTTTTTCATTCCTAGTTTCTTCAATTCATCAATTAAATCATTGAAGGCTTCATGCAATTCTTCAAAAGTAAAATCACTAGGGTTTTCAGAAATTACCTCATTATCGTGTGCCATAAGGCACAGGTTGGCTTGTTCTGTTGAGGTCTCCTCATCAGAGCTTGAGTCATCGCTCGCACTCCATGTGGCCATCATTGCCTTCTTTTTGAACTTTTTGGGACCTTTCTTCAATTGTGGATATTCGGATTTGAAATGCCCCGGCTTCTTGCACTCATAGCATATAAGGGGTTGATCTTTTTCTTTCTCTTTGCTTTGTTCCCCTTTTGTGAAAGGTCTCTTTCTCATCCCCTGTTTCCTCTTTCTTAGGAACTTCTTGAATCTTCGGGTGATGAGTGCCATTTCTTCATCCTGTTCTTCATCTTCTGTATCGTCAGTTTCTTCATCAGGAGAGGCTGTGGATTTGAGGGCAATGGTTCTCTTCTTTTTGACTTCATCCTCTTGATGTTGCTTCATGCTAAGCTCGTGAGTCATCAAGGATCCAAGAAGCTCTTCTAGAGGTAGAGTGTTCAAGTCCTTTGCTTCTTGGATAGCAGTCACCTTGGCTTCCCAGGTTCTTGGCAATGACCTGAGAATCTTCCTTACAAGTTCACTGTTAGTATAAGATTTGCCAAGACTCTTCAAACCATTAATTATATCAGTAAAGCGAGTAAACATAGCAGTTATGGACTCATCATGCTCCATTTTAAATAACTCATATTTATGTACAAGCATGTTTATTTTAGACTCCTTTACTTGATTTGTTCCCTCATGGGTTACTTCTAACCTATCCCATATTTCTTTAGCAGATGCACAGGTAGAAATGCGATTAAATTCATTTGCATCAAGTGAACAGTAAAGAACATTCATAGCTTTAGCATTTAACTGTGCCAATTTCTTATCAACCTCATCCCATTCTCTTTCGGGTTTGGTTGACTCCTCACCATCTATTATCTTGGTGGGTGTGTGTGGACCGTTCACTATGATACTCCACATATCATAGTCTAGTGCTTGTATGAAAATCTTCATTCGAGCTTTCCAATAGGTGTAGTTAGACCCATTGAAAAGTGGAGGTCGGTTGGTAGATTGCCCCTCGGCTAGAGAAGTGCCGACGTGGGTTGCCATAGATCTTTGGCTCTTTGATTGTTAGATCAAAGAAGGGCTAGAGCACCGGGCTCTGATACCACTTGTTGCCCAGCTATGCAACCCAAGAGGGGGGGGTGAATTGGGTTTTAAAAATTTTAGGCTTAACTAATTACTTGTAAAAAATCTATATCAAAAGCTTGATGAATGAAGAGAGATACTTTGGTTTGAGATTAATTACTTAAAACAAGAATGCAAGGATAAAATGGAGAATTAGAGAGAAACAATAAAGCATGCCACAAACACAATGATTTATAGTGGTTCGGTGCCAACCTTGCACCTACGTCCACTCCCCAAGCTCCTACTTGGGAATTCCAATCCACTAAACTTTGTATTCAACCCGAATACAACCGTCGGAAACTCCGACACTAGCTATCCCAAGCTAGTCCACTTGTTTCCCGAGTACAAGCCGACCCACACACTCCGATTTCAGGTTCGGATCAACCTTTCCTTGTTTTGGAAACCCTCCAAAACAAAAACAATTGCTCACAAGATAAACTCAGTTTAGAGCACAAATAAGTACAAGAATAGCTCCTTAAGTGAGCGAATATAACAATAAATACGCTTTACTCAAATGAAGAAGCCCTTCTTGGATTTCCTCAAAGTGGATGAGAGATGAAGTAAATGCTTGAGGAGTTGGTGAGCTTGATTGAAGGCTTCTTGAAGGCTGTAAATGAGCTCTTGAATGAGGTTGAGAAGTTGGCTTGAGAAACTCTCTCTTGAATGCACTTGAATGCCCTCTTGAATGCTCTTGATTTTCTCTTTTCAAATCACTTGAATGCCTTTTGGATATTTGGATCTCTCTTCATTTTGTTTTCCACCTTTTGAAACCTTTATAGCCTTAAGAGACAAGGGAAAACAAACTAGGCAGAAAAAGAGCCGTTAGAGCACAAAAAGTGAGCATTAAAAGCAACCAAATCTGGCCAAAAACTAGCCGTTACAGGCAAATCCCGTCATATGAGTCGACTCATGAGTCGACTCATGCCTCAGGGGTCGACTCATGAGTCGACCTCTGTTGCAAAGTCCAGAGATTGGGTTTCTGGATTTTCTTGGCCCAAAACAGCAGAGGTCGACTCATGAGTCGACTCATGCCTTGTGGGTCGACTCATAAGTCGACTCACAGGTCGTGCCAAGCCAGAAAACCAGCGTGCCATGGCTAATCTTTGCATGCCAATCAGCTCATAGTTTCATGAGTTGACTCATGAGTCGACTCATGAACTTCAAACCTTCATAACTCCAAAAATATAAGTCCAAAGACCATGAAACTTTCACCAATAGATTACATATCATTTGTTCTACACGATGATGCTATCAAATCAGAGTTTTGATGAAATTACGATTTTGCCCCTGTAGAGCATAAGGTCTTTTTCACATAAAAATTATTTGTATCCCTTCCAACTGTTTTGTAGTCATCAAAATCAATCTAGGAGCAACAATGGTTACTGTATAATTCATCCTTTTGACCTCTATGTTTAGGACGACTCAGGGTTAAACTGTCAACCCTGATCAGATCATCCGAATCGTGCTCAACTCAAACACTCCTGTGACTCCTCACAAGGACTACCCTGGCCAAGGTTTTGCTAAATTGAAACACAACTGTACACAGCTCCTAAACTGAAGTGGTCAATCCCATCTTGACACACGCACTGATAAGTCAAGTACTTGACTACACCCAGCAGCCTTCCGTCACTGAATTAGAAATTCAGGTAGTCCAGTGCCTAAATGCAGTGAGTTGCTTACAAGCCACCGTGGCGGGCTCAGGTCGGAGGGACATTTATACCCATATTTCATCGGAGCAAATCTTGACAGCAGAAATAGCTTCAAAGTCGGTCACGTTCAATGCAGATGTACCCTTACATCTAACCTGTATGCCATACCAGTGTCTCCACACTCATTGGTTAAGAGGACAACCAACCTATATGGCACACAACGACCTATGCTTGGTAACAACGTATCATTTGATCGAGAACAGATTTAAGGACTAAACGACAAATCCTCCTTTGTCGAGTCTAAATAGTCCTAAGGACTTTACCACAACATAGGAGTTCATTAGAAGATGAAATATTTTGTGATGACAAATATCAAAATAATTTTTATTAATTCATAATTCATGTACAAATATAAAAATGAGCACAACCGTCAACAGGCTGACGATTGGCTTTGGGACACTATTCCCAACAATCTCCCACTTGGCCTAAAGCCAATCGATGCAGTATCTAATACCCATCTTCGACTTGTAGTTGTCGAACTCCTTCACTGCGATGGCTTTAGTGAATGGGTCAGCCAGGTTCTCCTTCCCGTCGATCTTCTAAAGATCGACGTCACCTCGATCCCCAATTTCTCGGATGAGATGGTAGCAGTGCAGAATATACTTCGTCCGCTGGTGTGCCTTTGGTTCCTTCGTCTGAGCAATGGCTCCAGAGCTGTCACAGTAGAGCAGAACTGGACCAACAAGGGAGGGTGCTACTCCGAGCTCGGTGATGAATTTTCTCAGCTACACCGCTTCTTTGGCAGCATCTGATGCAGCGACATACTCCGCCTCACAAACTGAATCAGCCACTGTGTGCTGCTTGGAACTTTTCCAGCAGATAGCCCCACCATTAAGGGTAAAAATAAATCCCTACATACTTTTGCTGTCATCATGATCAGACTGGAAACTAGAGTCTGTAAACCCTATAAGTCTCAAGTCCGATTTACTATAAACAAGCCACTGGTCCTTAGTATTTCTTAAATACTTCAGGATGGTTTTAACAACCTTCCAGTGATTCTCCCTTGGATCAGATTGGTATCTACTCACTACCCCTAGTGAGTATGCCACATCTGGTCGTGTACATGTCATGGCATACATGATAGATCCCACTGTCGAAGCATATAGAATCCTACCCATACGCTCTCTCTCTTGAGGTGTTGTCGGATAATCCCTTTTCGAGAGAGAAATTTTATGGCCTATCGGAAGATAGCCTTTCTTGAAATTCTCCATATTGAACCTCTTCAGCATAGTATCAATGTACGTGGACTGAGATAAACCAAGCAACCTTTTAGATCTATCCCTATAGATCCTCATCCCTAGGATGTAGGAAGCTTCTCCCAGATCCTTCATGGATCTCTGTACAATACAAGAAATACTACTACTGGACCATTAGCCCCCTTATAAATGTAGGGCTCTTCTCCATTCTTAACGAAGCCATACATCTTGATCGTCTTATCAAAATGTATGTTCCAACTCTGTGATGCCTGCTTAAGTCCATAAATGGACCTCTGTAGCCTGCACACCTTAGACTCATCTGTGGACGTGAATCCTTCAGGTTGTATCATATACACCTCTTCGTCCAGCTTTTCGTTTAGGAAAGCTGTCTTTACATCCATCTGCCAAATTTCATAGTCCAAATGGGCAGCTATCGCAAGCATAATCCGAATGGATTTGAGCATTACCACAGGAGAAAACGTCTCGTCATAGTCTATACCATAACGTTGACGATATCCCTTGGCAACCAGACGGACTTTATAAGTTTCCACATTTCTGTCTGCGCCCCTCTTCCTCTTGAAGACCCACTTACACCCTATGAGTTTTACTCCTTCGGGTGGGTCAACCAATGTCCACACATCGTTGACCTTCATGGACTCCATTTCGGATTTCATGGCCTCTAGCCATTTCTCAGAGTCGGATCTCTGCATTGCATCCATGTAGGTGATCGGATCCTCATCATTTTCATCAAGTTTGATAGGATCGTCATTCCAGACCAAGAAACCATAACATCTGTCTAGTTGACATGGTACTCTACCAGATCGCCTTAAGGGTGCTTGAACAATGGGCTCCGGATCTGATCTAATCAAATCTGGTTCAGGTTCAGCAACTTGTGTCAATTTTTTCATCTGTCGAACTTTATCAAGTTCGACCTTAGAGGCAACAGTCCCTTCACCAAGGAACTCCTTTTCCAAAAAGATTGCCTTAAGGCTGACAAACACTTTTTGCTCATCAGCTAGGTAGAAGTAATACCCTTTGGTCTCTTTTGGGTACCCTATAAAATTATACATGTCAGATCTAGGTCCAAACTTGTCCGAAATTAAACGTTTAACATAAACCGGATACCCCTAAACCCTAAGGTGCGAGAGTACTGGCTTACGTCCTATCCATATCTCATATGGCATTTTGGTTACAGACTTACTCGAAACTCTATTTAGAAGGTAATAAGCCGATTCGAGCGCATATCCCCAGAGGAAGATCGGCAGACCAGCAAATCCCATCATGGATCGAACCATGTCCAACAAGATCCGATTCCTCCTTTTAGACACACCATTATGCTGTGGTGTTCCAGGAGGTGTCCACTGAGAGAGAATCCCATTCTCCCCAAGATATGTCAGAAAATCATTAGAAAGGTATTCACCTCCTCGATCAGATCGAAGAGTTTTAATACACTTTTTAGTTTATTTTTCTACCTCATTTCAGAATAGTTTGAATATTTCAAACGACTCCGACTTATGCTTCATTAAATAGACATATCCATACCTCGATAGGTCGTCTGTGAAGGTTATGAAGTAGAAATATCCACCTCTTGCACTTGAGCTCATGAGTCCACATACATCAGAATGTACCAGAGCCAAGAGTTCACTGGCTCGCTCACCTTTTTCAGTAAAAGGTGACTTGGTCATTTTACTAAGAAGACAGGACTCACAGGTTGAAAGTGATTCACAATCACCTACTTCAAGAATTTCTTCTTGAGCCAACCTGTTTATCCTATTTTTATTGATATGACCTAGCCTACAGTGCCAAAGGTAGACTTCTGACATATTATCTATTCTAGGGCATTTACCGAAGGTTTGAACCATATTAACAGGTTGTGATAGAAAGTAAATTCCATTATTAAGTTGTCCAACAAACATTGTAACACCATTCAAAATGATATTGCAAATATTTTTTTTATTAAAAATTGATAACCGTTCATGGCCAAAAGGCCTACAGAAATAATATTTAATAAAAAGCTTAGACAATAGTGACATTCACTCAGAATTACGTTTCGAGAATTGATTACAAGGTTCATGATTCTTAATGCTAGAACTGGAACTTTGCTTCCATCTCCAACGTTTAGGAACCTCTCGCCTTCATCAAATCTCCTACTGACCTGCAGACCCTGCATCGAATTGTAAATATGATAAGAGCTTCTGGTATCCAATACCCAGACAGTAGTATCACAAATGAAAAAGTTGTAAGGTGTTATCATATAAGTACCTTACTTCTTCTTCGACCTGTTCGGGTCCAGGGAGGCAATGTATAGAGGACAGTTCCTTTTCCAGTGCCCCTGCTTCTTACAAAAGAAGCACTCCGTCTGGCTCTGGTCGGGCTTGCGCTTCTTGGTCTGACCCTGTGCAGACATCCCAGCATGCAGCTGTACCTTCTTATTCTTCTTCTTCTTGTTCTTCTTCTTCCCTTTCTTAAAGGGTCGACGACTAGAAGAAGACCCTCCCACAACATTCACCGACTCCTTATGGAGCTGGTGATCCTTCTCAAAGTTCTGCAGCAACCCCAACAAGCTGTGGTAGTTCACTGCAGGCTTGGTCATCCGAAAATGAGTAAGGAAGGGGAGGAAGGATTTGGGTAATGAATTAAGGATCGCATCCTTACCGAGCTGCTCGTGCAAGGAAAAACCTAGTTTACTTAGGCGCTCAATCATTTCGATCATGTACAGTATATGATCAGTGACTAAGGCTCCATCCCTCATCCGAGCATTGAAAATGGCACAACTAGTTTTGTACCTTTCAACATCGTCAAACGTGCCAAAGGAGTTGTTCAACATGTGAAGCATCTCCTGTGGCTAGGCGTTCTCGAACCTGCGACTGAACTCATCATTCATTACCGCCAGCATAATGCATCGAACGGTGGTGCGGTCATTGAGCCACTTCTGATAAGTATCTCGGACCGTCCCTCTAACGTTCGGGGCTGGCTCCTCAGGTGCCAGATCCGTTACTAAATAAAGGATCTGCTCATGCTCAAGGATGATTTTTAATTTTCGATACCAGCTATCAAAATTAGGTCCCATGAGCTTGTCATTATCTAATAATGATCGGAGGGATAGGGTAGTGGCCATAGCTGCATAAAGAAAAATTAGACCTCTATTAGTACATAAATTATAAATACTAAAGACTTGGACTTTAGTCTAAAGTTTCTCCCAGTATTTTTATGAACTGGTAGCCTCAACCTCCAATTTGAGGAATTACTTTAATTCCTTAGTGGGTACTAGAATCCACACAAACTATACACGAGCCCAACTTTGGTTGGTCAACCCATGTGCATCTATGGGTAGGTTCATAACCAGTTATTTCTCTAAACAACTTCTAGTAATTGATTTTGCCCCAGAACCTAATTAGTAGGCTTTGGCCTCCACTGAAAAGATCTTGTTAGGTCCAACCATTAACATGATTTGATTTGGTGAATCGGACCAATGAATGATCAGACCCGACTTTGGCTAGCCAACCTGATCACCATCAGAAAGACTCAAACCAAATTATCATATTATGAATGATAATTCCATTAGTCAATAAGCACCAGGCCTTTGGGCCTCCAATGATTATTAAACTAATGGACCCATTATCACTCACTTAATAGGAGGCTATGACTTAGTTATCAATGTAACTTAATCATTTTTAGGGATCTAATAATTTTTGAAGATTTTATTAAAAGATAGATGAGAAGAAAATATCCAGCCAATTTCAATCCTCCCACTGACTTCACCAAGTCAGATTAAAAAAAAGAATTTAATTAAAGCTGGCATTAGGAGCACCTAAATCAGTCAAACTGATTTACCTAATGACATGGGTGAGCCCTAATCACCAAGTGATCTAATCAAAATCTAATTCATCAGGTTGGCCAGGTAAGTGAGATCAGTGGTGGGGATAAGCCATTAACTCGTCAGAGATCGAATCACTGCGAGTAGCTCCCGCTTAAAAATCACTGGTCAAACTGCCAAACTTACCTTAGACACCAACCGATTTATTAGTTTTAATTTGATCAACTTAGTAAATAGGGTTCCACCGCATAGCCATGAATTAAGTCCATCTTGATCTAGTTAAAGACATGGACCCATTCAACTACAACTATTGGAGTTGAGTCTAGAGTATTCTTGACCTAATCTAATTCAACTTTTAATTAGATTTGATCAATTACTCTAATTTAGTCTATTTCTTTAAGCTAACCTTAGGTCTAACCCAATTATGGACCTAATCCATCTAACCCATTGACCCACAAGTTTATGCAATTGTCTTAGGTCTTAATTCACAATTCTAGACCTACTAGACACCACTTAATTCTTTTAATTAAATATTTGGGCTGATGGGTTAGGGTTTGGCATTTCAAAAATAATTTTCAAATTTGAAAGGTTTTATTTTCTATTCATCAAATATGTTGACTCATTTCACAAATAGATCAGCACATTTCATAAATAGCAATCCTATTGCTAATTACATAACAGAAAATAACTCAATCAAAATAAATCATGAATATTCCTTTAGATCTAATCTAACACATTCATGATAAATTTCACAATTGAACCTTTACAATTAATTTCTTTCGCTACTTCATCTGCATGGGATATAATTACAGCGGCACCCCTACCGCCATAAGAGACCCCATCGAATGGGAGGAGAGGGCCTTTAAATCCTGCTTTTCTCCTATGACCGGACGGCCATGGCAACCAACCCAATTCGATTACTTACTACTTAGATCAAGTATATCTAAATATACCAATTTCAAAATTTAAATTTCAAATTTTAAATTTTGAATTTCAAATTTCAAATAAATTTCAAATTTAAAATTTCAAAATTTTGAATTTCAAATTTTGAATTTCAAATTTTGACTTTTAAATTTTGAATTTAAAATTTGAAATTTCAACCAAATTTCAAATTTCAAATTTTGAATTTCAAATTTTTTGAATTTTGAATTTTGAATTTCAAATTTCAAAATTCAAAATTCAAATTTTGAATTTCAAATTTTTGAATTTTGAATTTCAAACAACTTTCAAAATTCAAATTTTAAATTTTAAATTTTAAATTTTAAATTTAAACTTTTAGATTACAACTTAATCTACGCATGCAAATATATATATCATATCTAAGAACCCGCTCTGATACCATTTATGGAAAAAATTCAGTGCAGGGGTAAAATGGTAATTTTAAAACTTTTCAAAATTATGATTTTACAGTGAAAAAATATTAATTAATCTAATTAATTAACATAAATTTATCCTACACTAGGATCTAAATATGATATATAGCATGCATTCATTTAAATTTGAATTTCAAATTCAAACAGTAAACACTTTACTGTAATGTGTTCAGAACACAATACCTTTGTGCGGGTAATAGATCGCCGCAATCTGATCACCATCGAGAGAGTCTGATCGTTGCAAAATAGCCACATAGTATGTCTGGCCTCTTCGGATCATCCACACGAAGCTCTCGATCTGATCGACTCCTCATGAGTGCTAGCTCGTTGTAGAGCACTTTTGACGGCCGATGCTGATCGAACTCCTTCGATCGATGTCTGTCGATTTTTTGGATGCTCTAGATTATCAACAGATGTGCTTGAGAGGATGTTGAAGATCTTTTTGAGATTTTATAGGCTCACGACACTCGTAGCTCACTTTCTCTCTTCCCGAACCCCAGGCTAAAACTCTAGGAAACTCACCGAAAACCTTGCACCCACTTTTCTTTCTTTTCTTTCTTTTTCTCCTGGAAGGATATGGACTTCCTTCTCACGCACAAGACTTCTCACGCCCTAGAATTTTTTTTCAAAAATCTTCTTCTTGCATGCCCCACTCTTCTCCTCCTTTTATAACAACGTCAAACGTCTTATCCAAAAGAAAGGATAAAGATGAGTAATTACACATTTGAATTCAAATCAAATTTTGAATTCAAATGGACACCAACTTATCCCTTATCCACTAAAGGCATGAGGCGTGGATTAAATTGTGCATGGAGTGATTTCATGAGAAATCTTTTCTCATGTAATAAATGGAGCGTAAAAAAAGGGATAAGGTGTAAAGATTGATTGCCCATTCAAATTCAAACTTTATTTTGAATTTGAATGGCCAACCAATCATCCTTATCCATTCATATGGCACATTAAAGTGGGGTGTGGAGAGGGCTTGGTGTGAGAAAATAATTCATGAGAAGTTCCTTCTCATGAATTCAAATGGGTGCAATGGAAGTGAGGTGGCGCATAGAGATTGGGTCAAGGTGGTTTAATATTTTAAACCAACCTAATTGAACCAAATAATTTAGGTCCAATTAGACTAATTTAAATTCAACTAAATTAGACTCAATAAAATCTTAATCAAATCAAGAATTGACTAAGCCCAACCCCTGATCAAATCAGGGACCAAACCATCTCGACGATTAGGTCAACTCTTAACCTAATCGGGTCAAACCCAACTGAATCCAATTCAATTGAACTTGATCCAAAAATTATTACTCAATCAAATTGAGTTAATTAGTGATCAAATCACTAATTAAACCTCTCATAAATATTGAGTCCAAATCCGATGGACAATCGGGCATCAGAATTCATCGATATGTAACCCTGATAGAAAAGTCCCAACTAGTGGGACTCTTGACCCCGGTACCCATAATGTGTGGAACTCGTGATCAGAGAATCCTGATTCTCGATCACTGAGTTTCAAATATGTAAGATTCTACATCAGCCATCAGATCAGATAGGAACCTCTAATGTGTGTGACCCCGCAGGTTCGAATCTAAGCCGGTAGCACAGGAACCAATTCCTGTACTAATCGAAGTGACCATCTAGCAATGGTACCCGATGTCCAGATAGGTCGAAGAGTCGCAATCGCAACACTCAGAACCTACATGAATATGGTTACTGTATAATTCATCCTTTTGACCCCTGTGTTTAGGACGACTCAGGGTTAAACTGTCAACCCTGATCAGATCATCCGAATCGTGCTCAACTCAAACACTTCTGTGACTCCTCACAAGGACTACCCTGGCCAAGATTTTGCTAAATTAAAACACGACTGTACACAGCTCCTAAACTAGAGTGGTCAATCCCATCTTGACACACGCACCGACAAGTCAAGTACTTGACTACACCCAGCAGCCTTCCGTCACTGAATTAGAAATTCAGGTAGTCCAGTGCCTAAGTGCAGTGAGTTGCTTGCAAGTCACCGTGGCGGTCTCAGGTCAGAGGGACATTTATACCCATATTCTATTGGAGTAAATCTTGACAGCAGAAATAGCTCCGGAGTCGGTCACATTCAGTGCAGATGTACCCTTACATCTCACCTGTATGCCATACCAGTGTCTCCACACTCATTGGTTAAGAGGACAACCAACCTATATGGCACACAACGACCTATGCTTGATAAATGTTGTCATCTTTGGTAACAACGTATCATTTAGTCGTGAACAGATTTAAGGACTAAACGATAAATCCTCCTTTGTCGAGTCTAAATAGTCCTAAGGACTTCACCACAACATAGGAGTTCATTAGAAGATGAAACATTTTGTGATGCAAAATGCCAAAATAATTTTTATTAATTCATAATTTATATACAAATACAAAAATGAGCACAACCGTCAACAGACTGACGATTGACTTTGGGACACTATTCCCAACAGCTGGATCATTGAAAGAGGAATTGTCCTGCTTACATAGCCACCCTTAACTCAAATAGGCCTAAGAATAAGAGAAAGAAGCAAACGGTTGCTTCACAAGATACTTGTATGATAACTCCTTATAATTTTTCTATTTGTGATACTACTATCTGGGTATTGGATATAGAAATTCGATTAATATATGCAATTCATTGCAAGGACTGCATGTAAGTAGGAAGTTTCGAAAGGGCGAGTGGTTCTTGAATGTTGGAGATGAAAGCCTTATTCCAATTCTGACCTTAAAAACTTTGCAGCTTGTCTTCGAGTCTAGTAGTGTCATGTTAGATGATTATCATTATTGTCCCTCCTTTATAATGAATGTAACTCTGTAGGCCTTTTGGCCAAACATGGTTTCAAGTTTATAATAAATGATGATTTTTGTGATATCATTATGAATGATACTGTAATTATGTATGGACAATTATGACACGGTATATACATAATATCACAGCCTGTTGGTGTAATGTACACATCCAATAAATATCCTAAATTAGATAATGTCAATGAATCCTATCTTGAGCATTGTAGGTTTGGTCATGTGAATAAGAATAGGATCGATAGGTTAATCAAGAAGTATGTCCTTAAAATAGATGATTGTGAATCATTACCTACTTATAAATCCTGTCTGCTTGGTAAGATGACTTAGTCATCTTTTAAGAAAAAAGGTGAAAGAGACAATGATGTCCTAGATCTAATACATACTGATGTATGTGGATCTATGAACATAAGTGTTAAAGGAGAATACTACTACTTCATTATATTTACAGACGATCTATCGAGGTATGGGTATATCTATCTTATGAAGTATAAATCAGAATCATTTGAAATATTCAAATGATTTCGTACTGAAATAGAGAAACAAATTAGAAAAAGTATTAAGACTCTTTGATCAGATCGAGGAGGTAAATACCTCACCAGTGACTTTCTGACATATTTAGAAGAGAATGGGATTCTCTCACAGTGGACCTCTTCTAGAACACCTCAATATAACGGGATGTCTAAAAGGAAGAATCAAACCTTATTAGACATGGTCTGATCTATGATAGACTTTGCAAGTCTACCAATCTCCTTCTAGAGATATGCTCTATAAACTATTTGCTATATTCTGAATAAGGTGTCGAGCAAGTCTGTCGATAAAACTCCATATGAGATATGGATTGGGCATAAGCCAATGCTCTCAGACCTTAGGATCTGGGGGTGTCTAACTTATTTCAAGCATTTAAAGATAGATAAGCTTGAAATTAAATCTGATAAATACTTGTTCATAGGGTACCCGAAGAAAATTAAAAGGTACTACTTCTATCTCACTACAAAGCAAAAGGTGTTTGTCAGCAACAGGATAGTTTTTTTAGAAAAGGAGTTCCTTAGGAAAAGAGCTAATGCCTGTAAAATTAAACTTGATGAAGTTCAAGAGGTGAAAGGACCAACACATACAGAATTAGATTTGATTGGAGAATCAAATTCGGAACCAATAGAGGCACCAATGAGGATATTTGGTAGAGTATCTGAAGGAATCAGATTTAGGGTTTCAGGGTTAGATCTTGAAATTTTTTCAAGATCAGGCAGCGGAAGACTAAAATAAATCAAAATTTATCTTATAAAATCAGAGAATCCCTAGATCTAAGATCCTATTACATAATTATTACATGGCATTAAATCAAAAATTAAAATATAAAGAGCAAGAACTACATGTTGATCATATCAACATATTTCTATACTACATCTAATGTATGTAAAATATAATAGATCAGATCTATTACCTTGCAAGTTAGACATTATAACTTTGCTGATCCGAGCTTGAGGATGATGTTGCAAGCCATACATGCATCCAACCTCTAGGAGTCATCCACACAAGCCCACGAATCACGATCAGAAGTCCTGGTTCAGGAAATCAGCATAGTATGCTAGTACTGTGCTGATCCTTCTTCGATGGTCGATCAGATGCCTTCTTCTTCTTGATTTAGACTCTTCCAAAGATGAGAAGTAGGAGAAGAAGTTTTAGATATGAGACACTCTCAGAAAACTCACAGGTGGAGGAAGGAAAGAGGTAAACTCAGCAACCCTTGAAGAAGACCCTCTTCTTCTTCTCTTTGCTCTAACCCAGATACTTAGTTTTGTGTCTATTATATCTTCATGCTCCAATATTTTTTCTTTCTAATTTTCAGATGCCCCAAAGGTCTCTTAGTGCTCTATAATCCATGAAATTTTTTAAAAAAAATTCATCTTAAATCAAGAGATATAAAGAATCTTTGTCTAGGTCAAATACCTAGTCAAGGAAAATCCAAACAAGGCAAGACAAGGGGTGACCAACTCTTGGGCACCCTCTCCTTCTTTCTCTACCATGGACCATCAGTAAAGGGCACACAATATGTGCCATAAAATTCATAAAAATTTTAGAAAAAACCTGAGTAAAATTAGTGCCATAAGGAAAGAGTTTTGATTTCCTAAAATTCTATCTCATAGAATTTGAAATCCAAACTAATTCCTACTTTGACTTGGTCCACAACCACATTCCATATAATAGAGAAAGAGTGAAAAGCTTTGGGCGTGCATGAAGGCCTAGGAGAAAAGGTTTTGTCACACAAAATAAGAGAGAGTGGGCATGGGGGGCTAAGGTGGCACAAGGTGGAATCCTAGTCTTACTAGGGTTCAATCTATGACTTGTTCAAATTTAATTTCTCAAACCAAATCAAATCAAAACCAAATCAACCCAATTAAAATAGGTCTTAACCTAATTAAGAACCTAATTTAATCAGATTAAATTAGATTTAAATCTGATTTAATTTTTTAATCGAATTAAAAATTAGGTTGGCCCAAGTCCTAATTAAACTAGGACTAGTTTTTCCTTGCATTTGGCTTATCCAATAAATCAATTGGACTTAATCCAATCAAATCCAAATCAAATCTAATTAAATCATATTCAATTAAACTTAATCTCAGCCCATTGACTTAATCAAATTAAGCCAATTAGCAATCAAATTGCTAATCGATCTTCCTGCAACACTTGCATTAGGTTAAATATCAATCGTATTGATCATTTAACCTTAGAACGATTCTTAATCGTTGATCAACCATCCAATCGAAATGTAAACTTTAATGTGTGTAACTTCATAGAATAGTTTTAAGGATAGTTTTAAGGATAGTTTTAAGGACTAATCGATAAATCCTCTCTTTATCGAACCTAAATAGTCCTAAGGATTTCATCACAACAACGGAGTTCATTAGAAAATGAAAACTTATGATGAAAATGCCAAAAATATATTTTATTTGTTAACAAATCAATTACAATACAAGGTTGCTCAACCATTAACAGACTGACGATTGACTTTTGAGACATATTTTTCAATAACTCCCACTTGTCCTAAAGCCACTCGGCATAGTATCTAATACCCATCTTCGACTTATGGTTGTCGAATTCTTTTATCGCTAGGGCTTTAGTGAAGGGGTCAGTCAGGTTCTCTTTTTTGTCAATCTTCTGAAGATCAACGTCACCTCGATCCACGATCTTTCAGATCAGGTGGAAGTGGCATAAAATATGTTTCGTCCGCTGGTATGCTTTGGGTTCTTTTGCCTGAGCAATGACACCAGTGCTGTTGCAGTAGAGCAGGATCGGACCATCGATGGAGGGTGCTACTCCGAGCTCAGTGATGAATTTTCTCAACCACACAGCTTCCTTCACGGCATCCGATGCTACAATGTACTCCACCTCACAAACAGAGTCTGCCATAATATGCTGCTTGAAACTTTTTCAGCAGATGGCTCCACCATTCAGAGTAAAGATATAACCCGACACGCTTCTGCAGTCATCATGGTCAGATTGAAAGTTGGAGTCTGTGAACCCCACAAGTTTCAGATCTGACTCGTCATAAACCAACCATTGGTCCTTAGTATTTTTCAAATACTTAAGGATGGCTTTAACCACTTTTCAGTGATTTTCTCTAGGATCAGATTGGTATCTACTCACTACTCCTAGTGAGTATGCCACATCTGATCTTGTACATGTCATGACGTACATGATAGATCCCATGACTGAAGTATATGGGACTCTACTCATACGCTCTCTCTCTTCAAGAGTTGTCGGACAATCCTTCTTAAAGAGAGAAATTCCATGGTCTATCGGTACATAGCCCTTCTTGAAATTCTCCATACTGAACCTCTTCAGCACAGTGTCTATGTACATGGACTGGGATAACCCAAGCATCCTTTTAGATCTATCCCTATAGATCTACATCCCTGGGATGTAGGATGCTTCACCCAAGTCCTTCATGGAGAACTGTGATGACAACCAAACTTTTATTCCCTGTAGTGCAGGGATATCATTCTCGATTAAGAGAATGTCATCCACATACAAGACAAGAAATACCACAACTGAATTATTTGCCCATTTATAGATGCAGGGCTCCTCTCCGTTCTTAACGAAGCCATACGTTTTGATCACCTTATCAAAATGCATGTTCCAATTCCAAGAAGCTTGCTTCAATCCATAAATGGATCTCTGAAGCTTGCACACCTTGGACTCATCTGTGGATGTAAACCCCTCAGGTTGTATCATATACACCTCTTCGATCAGCTCTCTATTCAAGAAAGCTATCTTTACATCCATCTGTCGGATCTCATAATCCAGATGGGCAGCTATTGCAAGCATTATTCGAATGGATTTGAGCATTACCACAGGGGATAATGTCTCGTTATAGTCAATACCATAATATTGACGATACCCTTTGGTAACCAGATGGGCTTTATAGGTCTCCACCTTTTTGTCTGCACTCCTCTTCCTTTTGAAGACCCATTTACACCCAATGGGTTTAACCCCTTCAGGTGGGTCAACCAATGTCCATACATCGTTGACCTTCATGGACTTCATTTCAGATTTCATGACTTCAAGTCATCTCTTGGAATTAGGTCTCTGCATTGCATCCATATAGGTGATCGGATCCTCATCATTCTCATCGAGTTCGATGGGATCACCATTTCAGACCAAAAAATCATAGTATTTATCCGACTGATGCGGTACTCTATCAGATCGCCTTAATGGTGCAGGTACATTAGGCTCCGAATTTGATCTAATCAAATCCGACTCAGGTTCAGCTATTGGTGTTAGTCCTTCTCCCTGTTGAACTTCATCAAGTTCAACCTTAGAGGCAATGGTTCCTTCATCAAGGAACTCTTTTTCTAAAAAGGTTGCCTTAAGGCTGATGAACATATTTTGTTCATCAGCATGGTAGAAAAAATATCCTTTAGTCTCTTTGGGGTACCCTATGAATGTGCATTTGTCAGATCTAGGTTCAAGTTTATCTATAACTAACCGTTTGACATAGGTCGGGCACCCCCAGACCCTAAGGTGTGAAAGTGCTGGCTTACACCCTATCCATATCTCATATGGAGTCTTAATTACAAACTTACTTGAAACCCTATTTAACAGATAATAGATCGATTTGAGTGCATATCCCCAGAAGGATATCGGCAAGCTAGCAAAACCCATCATGGATCAGACCATGTCTAACAGAGTCTGATTTCTCCTTTCAGATACACCATTATGCTGTGGTGTTTCTAGAGGAGTCTATTGGGAGAGAATCCCATTCTCTCCTAGATATATGAGAAACTCACCAGAAAGGTATTCCCCTCCTTGGTCAGATTGAAGAGTTTTAATGCTCTTCCTAGTTTATTTTTCTATTTCACTTCAGAATCGTTAGAACATTTCAAATGAATCTGACTTATGTTTTATCAGATAGACATATTCATATTTGGATAGATCATCTGTGAAAGTGATGAAGTAAAAATATCCACCTCTAGCACTTGTGCTCATGGGCCCACATACATCAGTATGTACTCGGCCCAAGAGCTCAGTAGCTCTCTCACCTTTTTCAGTAAAAGGTGACTTGATCATTTTACCAAGAAGACAAGACTCACAGGTTGGAAGTGATTCACAATCACTGACTTCGAGGATTTCCTCTTGAGTCAATCTGTTTATCTTGTTCTTATTTATATAACCTAGCCTACAGTGCCATAAGTAGATATCTGATACACTGTCTAATCTAGGGTGCTTGCCAGTAGAATAGACTACATTAATAGGTTGTGATAACATATACACACCATTGTTCAAATGTCCACAAAAAATAGTAACACCATTCATAATGATATTACAAACTTGTTTCTTTATTGAAATTTCATAATCATTTTTGGTCAGAAGGCCTACAGAAATAACATTGAAAAAGAAACTGGGACAGAAATGACAATCATTAAGAACAACAGTATGGGACTCAAATACAAGTTTCAAGATTCCTAATGCTAGAACTGAAACTGATCTTTCATCTCCAACATTCAGGAACCTCTCGCCTTGCTCAAATTTCCTACTGACTTGCAACCCCTGCAACGAATTGCAAATATGGTAAGGGCTATCGGTATCCAATACCCAGTCAGTTATATCACAAATAGAGAAATTGCAAGGAGTTATCATATAAATACCTTGCCCAGCAATAGCTTGCTTCTTTCTCTGCCTGTTCGGATCCAGGGAGGCAATGTATTGAGAACAGTTCCTCTTCCAATGCCTCTACTTCTTGCAAAAGAAGCATTTAGTTTGACTCTTATCGGGCTTGATCTTTCTGGTCTAGCCCTGCACTGATGTCCTAGCCTGAACTTGCACCTTCTTCACTTTTTTCTTCTTGTTCTTCTTTTCTTTTTCAAAGGGTCGAGAACCAGAAGACGAACCTCCCACTAAGTTCACCGACTCCTTGTGGAGTTGGTGATTATTCTCAAAGTTCTGAAGCAACCCCAGTAACCCATGGTAGTTTACTTCAGGCTTTGTCATTCTATAATGAGTGAGGAATGGGAGATAAGACTTGGGCAGTGAGTTCAGTATTGCATCTTTCCCAAGCTGCTCATGCAAAGGAAAGTCAAGCTTGCTCAAATGCTCCATCAGCTCGATCATATACAATACATGATCAATGATAAAGGCACCATCCCGCATTTTGGCGTTGAAGATGGCACAACTAGTCTTGTGCCTCTCCACATCATCGGGTGTGTCAAAGGCATCCTCCAACACTTGAAGCATGTCCTTTGGCTGAGCCGTCTCAAATCTGTGATTGAACTCGTTGCTCATGGCAGCCAGCATGATGCAGCACACCGTGATCCGATCACTGAGCCACTTCTGGTAAGTATCTTTGACTGTTCCATATGCATTGACAGCTGGCTCCTCAGGTGCAGGATCCGTTATCACATATACGATCCATTCATGCTCCAGGACTATCTTCAACTTTCGGTACTAGCTATCGAAGTTGGATCCCACCAACTTATCATTGTCCAACAATGATCGGAGCAATAGGAAAGTGGCCATATCTGTACAAAAGAAAATCATAACTTAATTAGTAATTGATTCATTAAACCTAAAGATTTAGACTTTAATCAAAATGTTTCTCTCACTATTTTATTCGAATTGGTAGTCTCTACCTCCAATTCGAGGAATTATCCTAATTTCTTAGTGGGCACTAGAATCTACTTAGACTGCACACAAGTCCAACTTTGGTTGGCCAACCCATGTACATCTAAGGGTAGGTTCATAACCAATTATTTCTCTAAATAATTTTTAGTAATTTTAATTTTGCCCCAGTCCCTAATCAGTAGGCTTTGGCCTCCACTGAAAAGGTTTGGTTAGGTCCAACCATTAACATGACCATATTTAGCCCATCTAGCCAATGAATGATTAGGTCCAACTTTGGTTGGCTAACCTAACCACCATTTAGAAAGATGTAGTCAAAAAATCATATTATGAATGACAATTTCATCAGCCGATAAGCACCAAGCCTTTGGGCCTCTAATGATTATCCAACTGATGGACCCATTATCATCCACTTAATGGGCGGCTATGATCTAGTTATCACCATAACTATTTTATTTTAAGGACCTAATAATTTTAGAAGATTTAATTGATTTAGAGGAGGAGGTTAGATGAACCAGCTTATCATGATCCTCCCACTGATTTCACCAAGTCAGCTTAAGGGAGACCATTAAAAGGGCTGGTCTAGGAGTACCTAAATCAGTCACACTGATTTACCTAGCTGACATGGGTCAGCTCGAATAGTCAAGTGATCCGATCAAAACATAATTTCACCAAGAGGCCAGGTAAGTTTGATCGGTGGGAGGGTCTGCCAAAGCTTGCCTTAGACACCATAAAAAATGACCAGGTAAGTGGGCTGCCAATTAAAAATCACCAGTCTGGTTTACCTTAGACACCAACTGGTTTAATTAGTTTCGATTAGATCAACCTAACAGTTCGTACTAGATTGCTTAGCCAAGAATCAAGTCCACTTGATTCTCGTTAAAGACATGGACTTGACCAACTACAACTATTGTAATTGATCTAGAGAATCCTTGACCTAATCTAAGACAATAATTGATTAGATTTAGTCAATTCTCTAATTAAGTCCATCTTTAATCTAACCTTAGGTCAAACCCAATTAATGGACCTAATTTCCACTAACCCATTAACCCAATGTGTTATGGTTTGTGTCTTAGGTTCTTCAATTCACAATCCTAGAACCTAATCAAACAACTTCTTAATTCTCAATTAAGTTTTGGGCTAAAGGTTGGGGTTCGGCTTTTCGAAAATAATTTTCATGTTTGTAAAATATTTTTACAATATAGTTCTACCAACCAAGTTGCATGTTTGATTCATAATCAAAATGCAAGAAAAATAAGCATGAAACTACTTTAGATCTAATTTAAACAGATTCATGTAATTGAAATAATTTTAACTTTAAACTACGTAAATTTTTCCAACAAATATATGATGGTTCTTTACACAGAAATTATTAACAAAGAGATTTTATTTTAGATTTAAATATTTTTTTAATCCAATAAATCATAAATTTAATCTAGATCACATCTAATAAATTTATGATTAAAGATAGATCTACACGAACTAGGACAACTTTTGCACTGTAAGGGGTAAACCTTACAACAGGACAACCTACAGTTCGTGATTGATCTAAAAATTTTAATTTTAGATTTAATAATTAGATTATAAATTAGGTCTAATCTAAAAAATAATCTAAGTATGTATAAATAATCATGTAATAAATAACCTAGGCACTGATACCAATTGAAAGAACCAGATCTAGGGTTTCAGGGTTAGATCTTGAAACTTTTTCAAGATCAAGCAACGGAAGACTAAAATAAATCAAAATTTATCTTATAAAACTAGAGAATATCTAGATCTAAGATCTTATTATATGATTATTACATGATATTAAATTAAAAATTAAAATATAAAGAGCAAGAACTACATGTTGATCATATCAACATGTTTCTATACTACATCTAATGTATGTAAAATATAATAGATCAGATCTATTACCTTGCAAGTTAGATATTCTAACTTTGCTGATCTGGGCTTGAGGATGATATTGTGAGCCGCACACGCATCCAACCTCTAGGAGTCATCTACATGAGCCCACAAATCATGATCAGAAGTCCTGATCCAGGAAATCACCACAGTATGCTAGTACTGTGCTGATCCTTCTTCGATGGTCGATCAGATGCCTCTTTTTTCTTAATTTAGACTCTTTCAAAAATGAGAAGTAGAAGAAGGAGTTTTAGATATGAGACACTCTTAGAAAACTCACAGATGGAGGAAGGGAAGAGGTAAACTCAGCAACCCTAGAAGAAGACCCTCTTCTTCTTCTCTTTGCTCTAACCCAGACACTTAGTTTTGTGTCTATTATATCTCTATGTCCCAACACTTTTTCTACCTAATTTTTACACACCCCAAAGGTATCTCAATGCTCTATAATCTAAAAAGGTTTCAAGAAGAAATTCATCTTAAATCAAGAGATATAAAGAATTATTGTCTAGGTCAAATACCTAGTCCAAAAAAATCCAAATAGGGCAAGACAAGGGGTGCCCAACTCTTGAGTGCCTCCTCCTTCTTTTTCTGCCATAGACCACCAGCAAAGGGTGCATAATATGTGCCATAAAATCTACAAAAATTCTAAAAAAAATCTGGATAAAATCAGTGCCATAAGGAAAGAGTTTTGGTTTCTTAAAATTCTATCTCATAGAATTTGAAATCCAAACTAATTCCTACTTTGACTTGGTCAACAACCACATTCCATGTAAGAGAGAAAGAGTGGAAAGCTTTGGGCATGCATGAAGGCCTGGGAGAAAAGGTTTTGTCGCATAAAATAAGAGAGAGTGGGCATGGGGGGCTAAGGTGGCGCAAGGTGGAATCTTAGTCTTACTAGGGTTCAATCTTTGACTTGTTCAAATTTGGTTTCTCAAACCAAATCAAATCAAAACCAAATCAACCCAATTAAAATAAGTTTAAATCTAATTATTAACCTAATTTAATCAGAATAAATTTGATTTAAATCTGATTTAATTTTCTAATCAAATTAGAAATTAGGTTGATCCAAGTCCTAATTGAATTAGGATTAGTTTTTTCTTGCACTTGGCTTATCCAATAAACCAATTGGACTTGATCCAATCAAGCCCAAACTAAATCTAATTAAATCATATTCAATTAGACTTAATCTCAACCCATTGGCTTAATCAAATTAAGCCAATTAGCAATCAAATTACTAATCGATCCTCCTGCAACACTTGCACTAGGTTAAATGTCAATCGTATTGATCATTTAACTCTAGAACGATTCTTAATCGTTGATCAACCATCCGATCGGATTATGAACTCTAATGTGTGTGACCTCATAGATCCGAATCTAAGTCAGTAGTATAGAAATAATTTTTTATACCAATCGAAGTGACCATCTAGCAATGGTACCCGACGGCCGGATAGGTCGAATGTGTAGAACAACATCCTTAGAACCCATGCAGATATAGTTTCCATATAATTCATCTCTTTAACCAAAATGCTCTTAGAACACCTCAGAGTTCAACTGTCAACTCTGATCAGTGTTAGATGTGTGCCCTAGATGCCAGATTGGCTGACACATTTCTGTACAAATCTAAGGGCAAATTTATAATTTTGACTATAAATCAATAAATGGGTTATTCTTCTATCACATTGTGTACATTGTGTCTATGATACATCCTTTGAGTTAGTAGGAATGTCAATTCAAATTTTTAAGAGTTGAAAATTTAATGCATGAATTTACATAACTAACTCATAAACAGCTCCTGACCATAGGATCATCACTTTGATGGTGATCGATTCGGAAGGTTGGTGTACGATCGCTTTCTTAGGATAGATGTGTCTTGAGTCTACGGTGTGGAGACACCAGAGTGAGAGTATAGGTATTCATTGAGAATGAGAGTACTGAGCGTGACCACCTCGAGCAGTCATAAGGAAGTCTACCTTCTCGTCGATGACTAGCTCGATGCTGCAGTTGTGTGTTTAGTTCTTTGACCTGAGGTGCATCGACAGTTCACCTTGAGTGTGTTATAGTTTGACTACACCATAACTCGGTCTCCTAGCCATTCAGAATCTTGAGGTGTATGTTGGCTGTAGCATATTCATTGTAGGAACTAGGTCACACCAAGATGGGATCTATCAACCTCAATAGATAAGAGGAGTAGTCCTATGATGATCGAAAGATCGAGTTCTTAAACCCATGGCCACGGCAGAGTGAAATAATGAAAAAAGAGTTTTCCATTGGGGTTTCACATCGGACTTAGATTGATCGATTGATTCATATGACTGATGTTGGGTTTGACGAGTTCACCTTAACCCTAATTCAGTCGGGACTCATGATAGAGGAACTCAATCACACAGATAGCTGCACTGAGAGGTTCATCTTTAGTTCTGATGGATTGCCACCATATATTGCTAGGTGTCACTGGTGGATTTTGGGAGCAATTAGAATGATATTGATGATCGATCATTCTGAATATCTGAATCAGAAGAGTTTTGATCCATCGAAAGGAGTTTCGATGATGTCGATGATGAGATCATGACATGTCTCATTATCATACAGAATTGAACCTAACTAGGTCACACTAATAAGGGTTAGGGTTTGGATATCATCAATTGGGCTAACCCAATTGATTTGGATAAGATCCAATTAGGTTCAAGAAAATCATGCTAGCACACGATTGAGCCTAACTTTCTCCTCATGTAATCTTTTCTGTCTCTACTGAGCCAAATGTGATTTGACTCATCCAAAAAATCTTGAGAAGATTTCTCTCAGTCTATATAAAGCTTGTCTAGTTCAGAAAAGGCTTATCTTAATTCATGAGATGAATTTAAGACAAGCACCTGCTAATTCCTGTCACCTGCCAATTTCATTTTAGGACATCTGTCAAATGTTGACATATGGGTCTTAAACTGAAGAGAGCTCATTGAAGGATTTTTGTAAAGTATCCACATGCCTAAACCACATCAAATTGGATGCCATAATCAGATTATGACGTGAGCCCAAATGGATTAAAGTGGGCGCCCAAATGGATAAGAATGAAAGAGTCCTGATAAACATGGACTCTTTGGCGCCACCTTGCTTGTGCTTATCTAAAGTTGGCACCAACATAGGAGAGAGGGTGAGGGTTCTTATCTAATATGATCAGATGGCATCATTCCATCAATCAAATTTTTTTCAAAATTTATTGGAATTTTTTGATTGGTCGAATGATGTGGCACTCTGCAGCATACAGGGTCTATAAAATCCCTGTCTGCGCCTAGGGTTTCAAAGTTTCTGCTCAATACCCAGCCAAAACGAGAATCCTCTCCTCTTCTCCATATCCCCCCTGCTCTCCTATCTCCGCTCTTCATGTCCAAGGAGTTGGACATTCATTTGGTGCAAGGAAAAGGCGTGGTGATGCCTGGAATAGAAGGCTGCAGGACATCTTCGACAGGTTGCTGCTCCAACTTCAGAAGGAGTTCTGAAGTACTTCTAAATCAGATAGAGATCTGATTTTTGGAGCATAGATTTGCAAAGAGAATATGTTCTAGGTCCTACCTAAGTGGATACCGATAGAGGCCAGGTGCTTGTGTGGCTACATCAGAACCTCGGGCTGTACAGAGATCATTTACAGGGTAATCAGATTACCCTTGAGGTATTACTTGTTTTCTCATCTCTTTTAGATTTATTTTAGACTTAATATTAGATATGAAGATTAGATCTAGAGACTTAGATCTAAAATAAATATAGGATAATTTTTTTTAAAATTATTCCATCCCAGATTTGATGAAATCTGGAAGATCCTACAAAGGAAAAAAATGATTTTTCCTTTAACTGATATCAGAGCCAGGTTTTTGGCTCTACTTCAGATCTAATTTAGATCTAATTTTTATATTTACTTATCTGATATTTAAAAGATTTCAAATATCACATCAGATATGATAAGATCTAAAATCAAAATATTTAAAATTAAATCTAAGAAGATCTAACATGCATGAGATGCATGACTAGACTAGGATTAGTTGAATCTATGAACGATCTTAAGTTTTATGTTTTAATGAGATTAAAATATAAATTAAATTTAATTTATTTGCTATTTTTTTAATATTATAATTGTTATAATCATATTAAAAAATAAAAAATAAAATTTTAATTTTTTCATAAAATTGATCTATTGCATGCCTAGACTAGTTATAGAATTGTTCCAGTAACTTGTTTAGAATAGATTTAATTTTGAGTAGTTCAATTTAAATCTTATTTTTTAGATATTACATGTGATATATCAGATCTGAAAGCTTGTTAATTAGATCAATTTTTGATACATGAGATGTATGCAAAGCATGTATTAGTTAGATCTTAAATTGTATATATGATATGTTAATTTATATCTAACTAGTTTTGTAGTTAAATTTATATTTTTGATTAAGATATTCCTCATGGCCGTCCGGTCATAAGAATGAAGTAGAGTTTTAAGACCCTCTCTTCCCATTCAATGGGGTGTTCATAGGACGTGTAGGGGTGCCGCACGTTCATCCTTAATCAGAAATCAAAACTTATTTTTCTGCAAAATCCTAGATCCTGAAACCCTAAGATTTATTTTACATGCTTTATTTATGAACCCAAAATTAATGAATTAAGCTTAAGAAATTAAGTTAGGTCTAAAATTGAGAATTTCAGATCTAAAATATTTTCATAAAATTGGGTTCGGACTTGGGTAGCTCAATTAGGTCTAGCAGTTGATCAAACCGAATCAAGAGTTGGTTAGGTGGGATCATGAAAGCTAATAATTGACCAGCCTAATAGGATTAAGTCTGGGTCAAGGTTGAATCATATTTAGATGTGACTCGATCAAGTTAAGACCTAATTTGGCTCAGAGATTAGAGCCTGGATTTAACCCAATTAATTCTGGTTCGACAATTTGGTGTCTAAGGTAAGTTGGGCAGATACGACCGACTAGTTTTTAATTAAGAGCTACTCAACTCGAATGTGTTCTTATCGAGTTAATGGCATATCCCTCCCATCGGTCTCACTTACCTGGCCATATATGTCAACTCAGTTCTGATTAGAGGTGGCTAACAATTCGAGCTAACCCATGTCACTAGGTTAGTCATAATTATTATGACTATGTCAAGTCAAGTTTAATGAGACCTAAATCAAATCTCCCTAAGAAAATATTAAGTCTAGGTCTTCCACCATTGTGGATGTGCAGGTCCTTCCCAGGGTTGATTGTTCTCGGCTGGTTACAGTAGCTCAGTTGCACCAGAAAGATGCAACCATGTCCATTAGGCATTGGATGCTATGAATTAGAGGATGGCTTGGGCTCAATATTTCAGATACGGTGAGGGACCCAATCAGAAATCTAGTTTGTGCAAATGGTAGGTTTGGCTTAACTAAGGATTGGAATAATATTCCAGATACGGTGAGCTTCATGAATTAGAGACCAAGTTTTCGGTGCACCATAATTAAAAAATTATTGGACAAGAGTTGTCCACTCATTCGTTGACCCATCATCAATAACTGTTAGGTGAGGTGATGAGCCAGTCGGTGAGACCACACCACCCACTAGAAATCACTGATCATGGAGATTTTCACATCTCTACCTAGGGAGTGTAGGGATCTGAGAAAATAATGGGAGCCTAATTTATTTAAAAATAAAACTCCTAAACAAATTGGTTAAGTTTGATTATAAAATCTAACTAGAAACTTTTGACTCTCTACAGGAAACATGTCTGCCTCAAACCCCCTGACCAAAATACTAGACACCCATAGATTGACTGGACCCAATTTCAAGGACTGGTTGAAGAACTATATAATTATTTTGGGATTCAAAAAATTGACTCATATCTTGGACCAGGATCCACCTGCCATGCCAACACGTCTGACTGCTGAACACAGAGCGTCTCTAGAAAAGTGGATGGATGATGATAACAAAGTAAAGTACTATATGTTGGGTGCAATGTCTGATGACTTGCAGCGCCAGCATGAGAACATTTTGACTACCCGCCAAATGTTAGCTCACCCGCAAGAGTTGTTTGGTGAACAGAGTCGCGCGGCCAAGTATCAAGTTTGTCAAAGACTTTTTAAGGCCAAGATGCATGATGGGCAGTCAGTCCAAGATCATTGTTTGACAATGATCAAGGATCATGAAGAGCTTGAGAAGCTTGATATCATCTTAGATAAGAATTTTCAGATTGATGTGATCCTTCAGTCCTTGTCCGATGCATATGGTTAGTTCATCATAAACTTCCATATGCATATGATGCAGTGTATTTTAGCCGAGTTAATGAACATGCTAGTTACGACTGAGCTTTCCATGAAGGGTTCAAAAGGCTCAGTTCTTACTGTGAAGCAGACTTCTTTCAAGAGAAAGTCTTTTGAAAAGAAAAAGAAATCTGCGAAGAAGCAGAAGGTGGATGGCAAGAAGAAGAAGACAGAATCGAAGAAGAAGGCTGCTGATAAGGGAAAATATTTTCACTGCCAATCAGACGGTCATTGGAAGCGAAACTGTCCTCAGTACTTGGCCACCCTGAAGAATAAGAAAGATGGTCCTTCTGGAGGTATGCTCATTTTAGAATCTAATCTTACAGTTTCTTCTGCATCCAATTGGGTGCTTGACTCTGGTTCTAGTGCTCATTTGTGAACTTCTATGCAGGGTCTTAAGGAGAGCAGGAGGCTGAGGGATGGAGAGATGATTCTACGCATCGAAAATGAAGCAAGAGTTACTGCTGTGGCCGTGGGAACCTACCCTCTGCAATTATCATTAGGATTAGATTTAGTTTTAAGAGACTGTTATTATGTGCCTGCAGCAAGCAGGAATTTGATTTCTATTTCATGTTTAGCACAAGAAGGCTATATGATTAGCTTTCATAAGGACCATTATAATATTTTTTATGAAAATAATAAAGTTGCAAATGGTTTTGTCATTAATGGTCTCTATCAGTTACATGTTGATGTATCTGTATTTAATATCGAGCAAAATGTGAATGCCATAGGAATTAAAAGACCTAAAGATAGTCTAAATAATAAGTACCTGTGGCACATAAGGCTAGGTCATATAGCGGAAGACAGGGTTAACAAATTGGAGAAATTCGAGCTATTGAGTCCGTTGACTTTTGAGTCATATCCAGTTTGTGAATCATGCCTTCAAGGCAAAATGACCAAGCTTCCTTTTATGGGATAGGGGGAAAGGGCCACAAACCTACTTGCCCTAGTACATACGGATGTGTGCGGCCCATTTGATGTGTCGGCTAGAGGCAATTACATCTACTTCATTACCTTTACCGATGATATGTCCAGATACGGATATGTGTTTCTAATGAAACACAAGTCTGAAGCCTTTGAAAGGTTCAAAGAATTCAAACATGAAGTAGAAAAACAAACAGGAAGCCCATTAAGGTTCTTCGATCAAATCGAGGAGGTGAATACCTTAGTCGGGAGTTTCTAGACTATCTTAAGGACAATGGTATAGTCTCTCAATGGACTCCACCTGGAACATCTCAACTCAACGGGATTTCAGAACGGAAAAATTGGATCCTATTAGATATGGTCCGTTCCATGATGAGCTTCACGGACCTCCCTGAATTTCTTTGGAGATATTGCCTCATGACAGCAATTTATGTATTGAATAGGGTTTCCTCTAAAATCATTCCTATCACACCGTATGAGATATGGCATGGTAAGAAGCCAAGTCTGAATCATCTCAGAATTTGGAGTTGTCTGGCTCATGTCAAGAGACAGCAGGCGGACAAGTTAGAGTTCAGGTCTTTTAGAGCTCGATTCATAGGATATCCTAAAGAGTCATTAGGATACTATTTTTATATTCTGGAAGATCACAATGTGATTGTGAGTCGAAATGCTATTTTTCTTGAAAAATAGTTTATTCAAGATGGTGGCATCAGAAGAATAATTAAGCTCAAGGAGAATATCTCCCAAGAGCAACGAGCTAAAGAACCTGAGGAACTTAATTAATCAGAACCAGTCCTAACACAACCTCTTCCACCTCATAGATCAACTAGGGTTTCCCATCCTCCTGAAAGGTACTTAGGTACCATACAAGAGGATGCAGAGAAAATGTTCCTCATGGGAAATGGGGTTCATGGTGATGATCCCAAGACCTATGACGGGCGATATCAGATATCGACTCTGAGAAATGGTTAGAGGCAATGAGATCAGAATTGACTTGATACACTCCAACCAAGTATGGACCTTGGTAGATCCACCTGAAGGTTTTGTACCTATTGGGTGTAAATAGATCTTCAAGAGAAAGATAAGTGCAGATGGAAATGTAGAGACATTCAAGGCAAGGCTCGTAGCGAAAGGTTATAATCAGCGCAAAGGCATTGACTATCAGGTTATCTTCTCGTCCATAGCCATGATAAAATCCATCCGCACATTGCTTGCTGTTGTAACCTATTTCGATTATAAAATATGACAGATGGACATGAAAATGGCATTCTTAAATGGACATCTTGAGGAAGATATCTATATGGAATAACTGCTTGGTTTCACATCCAGTGATGATGATCACAGGATCTGTAAGCTGCAAAGGTCCATTTATGGACTTAAGCAAGCATCTCGGAGCTGGAATACTCATTTCAATGATGTGATCAAAATGTTTGGTTTCATCAAGAACGAGGAGAAACCATGTGTGTTTAAAAAGGTCAGTGGGAGCACAGTTGTCTTTCTCGTATTGTACGTAGATGACATCCTCCTAATTGAGAATGACATTCCTATGTTGACTTCAGTCAAAGTATGGTTGTCTAAGGAGTTCTCTATGAAAGATCTAGGAGAGGCATCATTTATACTGGGTATTAAGGTCTATAGAGATAGACCAAATAGGATGCTCGGACTTTCACAAAAGATGTAAATAGAGGAGGTGCTAAAAAGGTTTAGCATGAAAAACTCCAAAAGAGGTTTAGTACCTTTTAGACATGGCATTCATCTCTCCAAGAAGATGTGTCCTAGCACACTTGAGGAGATTGAACGCATGAGCAAGATCCCTTATGCTTTGGCAATAGAGAGCCTCATGTACGTCATGCTATGTACATGACCTGATATAGCCCATGCTGTGAGTGTCACAAGCAGATATCAGTCGAATCCAGATGAAGAGCACTGGACTTTTGTGAAATGTATTCTTAAGTACTAGAGAAGGACTAAGGATATGTTTCTAGTCTTTGAGAATGGAGAACTCCAGATTCAGGGATATACAGACTCAGACTTTATGTCTGATATAGATGATCGAAAGTCAACATCTAGGAGTCTATTCATTTGCAATGGTGGTGCAGTTAGCTGAAAGAGTTTCAAACAGACGGTGATTATTGATTCCACCATGGAGGCAGAGTACATTGCTGCATCGAAAACTACGAAGGAGGTATTCTGGTACAAAAAGTTTGCCACAGAGCTTGGAGTGATGTCATACCCCTTTACTGCGACAATAATGGTGCCATAGTCCTAGTTAAGGAGTCAAGGTCTCACCAGAAGTCCAAGCACATCGAGCGACGATTCCATCTGATCCGTGATTACCTCGAAAAGGATTATGTCGAGATCAAGAGAGTTAACTCTACATACAATGTGGCAGACCCGCTGACTAAACCATTGGGCCAGCAAAAGATCGAAACCCACCTTGAGAAGATGAAACTTAGATATGTAGCCAATTGGCATTAGGTCAAGTGGGAGTTTGTTAGATGTGTGCCCTAGATGCCAGATTGGCTGACACATTCCTGTACAAATCTAAGGGCAAATTTATAATTTTGACTATAAATCAATAAATGAATTATTCTTCTATCACATTGTGTACATTGTGTCTGTGATACCTCTTTTGAGTTAGTAGGAATGTCAATTCATATTTTCAAAAGTTGAAAATTTAAGGCATGAATTTACATAACTAACTCATAAACAGCTCATGACCATAGGATCATCATGAGGATGGTGATCGATCCGAAAGGTTGGTGTACGATCGCTTCCTTAGGGTAGATGTGTCTTGAGTCTTCAGTGTGGAGACACCAGAGCGAAAGTACAGGTATTCATTGAGAATGAGAGTACTGAGCATGACCACCTCCAGCAGTCATAAGAAAGTCTACCTTCTCGACGATAACTAGCTCGATGCTGCAGTTGTGTGTCTAGTTCTTTGATCTGAGGTGCATCGACAGTTCATCTTGAGTGTGTTATAGTTTGACTACACCATAACTCGGTCTCCTAGCCATTCAGAACCCTGAGGTGTATGTTGGCTGTAGCATATTCATTGTAGGAACTTGGTTGCACCAAGATGGGATCTATCAACCTCGGTAGATGAGAGGAGTAGTCCTATGATGATCGAAAGATCGAGTCCTTAAGTCCATGGCCATGGCAGAGTGAAATAATGAAAAAAAAAATTTCTTTGAGATTTCACATTGGACTCAGATCGATCGATTGATTCATATGACTGATGTTGGGTTTGACGAGTTCACCTTAACCCTAATTCAGTCGGGACTCATGATAGAGAAACTCAATCACACAGGTAGCTGCACCGAGAGGTTCGTCTTCAGTTCTGATGGGTTGCCACCATATACAGCTAGGTGTCACTAGTGGATTTTAGAAGAAATTAGAATGATATTGATGATCGATCATTCTAATTGTCTGAATCAGAAGAGTTCTGATCCATCGAAAAAAGTTTTGATGATGTCGATGATGAGATCATGATATTGGGAATAGTATCCCAAAGCCAATCGTCAGCCTGTTGATGGTTGTGCTCATTTTTATATATGTACATGAATTATGAATTAATAAAAATTATTTTGATATTTTTTATCATAAAATATTTCATCTTCTAATGAACTCCTATGTTGTGGTGAAGTCCTTAGGACTATTTAGACTCGACAAAGGAGGATTTGTCATTTAGTCCTTAAATCTGTTCGCGACCAAATGATATGTTGTTACCAAGGATGACATGTTTATCAAGCATAGGTCGTTGTGTGCCATATAGGTTGGTTGTCTTCTTAACCAATGAGTGTGGAGACACTGGTATGGCATACAGGTGAGATGTAAGGGTACATCTGCACTGAACGTGACCGACTCCGGAGCTATTTCTGCTGTCAAGATTTGCTCCGATAGAATATGGATATAAATATCCCTCCGACCTGAGACCGCCACAGTGACTTGCAAGCAACTCACTGCACTTAGGCACTGGACTACCTGAATTTCTAATTCAGTGACGGAAGGCTGCTGGGTGTAGTCAAGTACTTGACTTGTCGATGCGTGTGTCAAGATGGGATTGACCACTCCAGTTTAGGAGCTATGTACAGTCATATTTCAATTTAGCAAAACCTTAGCAAGGGTAGTCTTTGTGAGGAGTCACAGGACTGTTTGAGTTGAGCACGATTCGGATGATCTAATCAAGGTTGACAGTTTAACCCTGAGTCATCCTAAACACATAGGTAAAAAGGATGAATTATACAGTAACCATATTCACGTAGGTTCTGAGTGTTGCGATTGTAACTATTCGACCTATCCAATCATCGGGTACCATTGCTAGATGGTCACTTCGATTAGTACAGAAATTGGTTCCTGTGCTACCGACTTAGGTTCGAACCTGCGGGGTCACACACATTAGAGGTTCTTATCTGATCTGATGGCTGATGAAGAGTTTTAATACTCATGGACTATGAGTCCTACATGTCTGAGACTCTGTGATCGAGAATCAGGATTCTTTGATCACGAGTCCCATACACTTTGGGTACCAGGGTCAAGAGTCCCACTGGTTTGGGACTCTTCGATCAGGGTTACATATCGATGAATTCTGATGCCTGATTACCCATAGAATTTGGACTCAATATTTATGAGAAGTTTAATTAGTGATTTGATCATTAATTAACTCAATTTAATTGAGTAATTATTTTTGGATCAAGTCCAATTGAATTGGATTCAGTGGGGTTTGACCCGATTAGGTTAAGAGTTGACCTAATCGTCGAGATGGTTTGGTCCCTGATTTGATCAGGGGTTGGACTTAATCAATTCCTGATTTGATTAGAATTTTATTAAGCTTAATTAAGCCTAATTAAGTTGGGTTTAAATTAGTCTAATTGGGCCTAACTTATTTGGTTCAATTAGGTTGGTTTAAATAATGAAATCACCTTGACCTATTCTCCCTGCACCACCTCACTTCCACTGCACCCATTTGAATTCACGAGAAGAAAGTTCTAATAAATTTTTTCTCATGCAAAGCCCTCCTCACGCCCTACTTTAATGCACCAAATGAGTGGATAAGGATGATTAGTTGGCCATTCAAATTCAAAACAAAAGTTTGAATTTGAATGAGCAACCAATCTTAGCGCCTTGACCTTATCCTCTTTTAACGCCCCATTTATTACACGAGAAAATGTTTCTCATAAAATCACTCATGCACAAATTAAGCCATGCCCTCCTCTTCTCACGCCCTTAGTGGATAGGAATAAATTGATTTCCATTTGAATTCAAAATTTGATTTGAATTCAAATGTGCAATTACTCATCTTTATCCTCTCACATGGATAAGACGTTTGACATTATTTTAAAAGGAGGAGAAGAGTGGGGCGTGTAAAAGAAAAATTTTGGAGAGAAAATTTGGGCGTGAGGAATCCTTGTGTGCAAGGTGAAGATCAATATCCTTCCGAGAGAAAAAGAAAGAAAAGAAAAAAAAGTGTGCACAGGGTTTCAGTGAGTTCTTCAGGGTTTCAGCTTGGAGTTCGAAAAGTGAGAAGGTGAGCTACGAGTGTCGTGAGCCCACCAAATTTTAGAGAGATCTTTAACATCCTCTCAAGCATGTCTACTGATGATCCAGAGCATCCAAAGAATTGGCAGACATTGATTGAAGGAGTTCGATGAGCATCGGCCGTCGAAAGGGCTCTACAATGAGCTAGCACTTATGAGGAGTCAATCAGACTGGGAGCTTCATGTGGATGATCCGTAGAGGCCAGACACACTGTGTGGCTACATCACATCGATCAGACTCTTCTGACGGTGACCAGATTGCGGCGATCTACTACCCGCACAAAGGTATTGTGTTCTGAACACATTACAGTAAAGTGTTTATTGTTCAAATTCAAATTTCAAATTTAAATGCATGCATGCTATATATCATATTTAGATCCTAGTGTAGGATAAATTTTTATTAATTAATTAGATTAATTAATAATTTTTACTGTAAATAGTGATTTTGAAAAAGTTTTAAAATTACCATTTTACTCCTGTACTAATTTTTTCCACAAATGGTATCAGAGCTGGTTCTTAGATATGATATATATATTTGCATGCATAGATTAAGTTACAATCTAAAAGTTTAAATTTGAAATTTAAAATTTAAAATTTAAATTTTGAAAGTTGTTCGAAATTTAAAATTCAAAAATTTGAAATTCAAAATTTGAAATTTGAAATTTAAAATTTGATTAAAATTTCAAATTTGAAATTTAAAATTTAAAATTTAAAATTTAAAATTTGAAATTCAAAATTTTGAAATTTGAAATTTATTTGAAATTTGAAATTCAAATTTTAAAATTTAAAATTTAAAATTTAAATTTTAAAATTGATATATTTAGATATACTTGATCCAAGTAGCAAGTAATCGAATTTGGTTGGTTGCCATGGCCGTCCGGTCATAGGAGAAAAGTATGGTTTAAAGGCCCTCTCTTCTCATTCGATGGGGTCTCCTATGACGGTAGGGGTGCCGATGCGATTATATCCCATGCAAATGAAGCAACGAAAGGAATATTTATGATTTATTTTGATTGAGTTATTTTCTATTATGTAATTAGCAATAGGATTGCTATTTATAAAATATGCTGATATATTTGTGTAATAAGTCAACATATTTGGTGAACAAAAAATAAAACTTTTCAAATTTGAAAATTATTTTCAAAATGCCAAACCCTGACCCATCAGCCCAAATACTTAATTAAAAGAATTAAGTGTTGTCTAGTAGGTCTAGAATTGTGAATTAAGACCTAAGACAATTGCATAAACTTGTGGGTCAATGGGTTAGATGGATTAGGTCCATAATTGGGTTAGACCTAAGGTTAGCTTAAAGAAATGGACTAAATTAGAGTAATTGGTCAAATCTAATCAAAAATTGAATTAGATTAGGTCAAGGATACTCTAGACTCAACTCCAATAGTTGTAGTTGAATGGGTCCATATCCTTAACTAGATCAAGATGGACTTAATTCATGGCTACGCGGTGGAACCCTATTTACTAAGTTGATCAAATTAAAACTAATGAACCGATTGGTGTCTAAAGTAGTTTGGCAGTTTGACCAGTGGTTTTTAAGTGGGAGCTACTCGCAGTGATTCGATCTCTGACGAGTTAATGGCTTATCCCCACCACTGATCTCACTTACCTAGCCAACCTGGTGAATTAGATTTTGCTTAGATCACTTGGTGATTAGGGCTCACCCATGTCATTAGGTAAATCAGTTTGATTGATTTAGGTGCTCCTAATGCCAGCTTTAAGTAAATCCTTTTTAATCTGACTTGGTGAAGTCAGTGGGAGGATTGAAATTGGCTGGATATTTTCTTCTCATCTATTCTTTAATAAAATCCTCAAAAAAAAAATTTATTAGGTCCTAAAAATGATTAAGTTATATTGATAACTAAGTCATGGCCTCTCATTAAGTGAGTGATAATGAGTCCATTAGTTTAATAATCATTGGAGGACCAAAGGCCTGGTGCTTATTGACTAATGGAATTATCATTCATAGTATGATAATTTGGTTTGAGTCTTTCTGATGGTGGTTAGGTTGGCCGACTAAAGTCGGACTTGATCATTTATTGATCCTATTCACCAAATCAAATCATGTTAATGGTTGGACCTAACCAGATTTTTTCAGTGGAGGCCAAAGCCTACTGATTAGGTTCTGGGGCAAAATTAATTACTAAAAATTGTTTAAAGAAACAACTGGTTATGAACCTACCCATAGATGCACATGGGTTGACCAACCAAAGTTGGGCTCGTGTGTAGTCTATGTGGATTTTAGTACCCACTAAGGAATTAAAGTAATTCTTTGAATTGGAGGTTGAGGCTATCAATTCGTAAAAATACTGGGAGAAACTTTAGACTAAAGTCCAAGTCTTTAGTATTAATAATTTAATGTACTAATATAGGTCTGATTTTTCTTTATGCAGCTATGGCCACTACCCTGTCACTCCGGTCATTATTAGATAATGACAAGCTCATGGGACCTAATTTCGATAGCTGGTATCGAAAATTAAAAATCATCCTTGAGCATGAGCGGATCCTTTATGTAGTAATGGATCTGGCACCTGAGGAGCCAGTCCTGAATGCTAGAGGGACGGTCCGAGACACTTACCAAAAGTGGCTCAACGACCGCACCAACGTCCGGAGCATAATGCTGGCGGCAATGAATGATGAGTTCAGTCGCAAGTTCGAGAATGCCCAGCTACAGGAGATGCTTCAAATATTGAATGACTCTTTTGGCATGCCTGACGATGTTGAAAGGCACAAAACTAGTTGTGCCATTTTCAATGCTCAGATGAGGGATGGAGCCTCAGTCACTGATCATGTACTATACATGATCAAAATGATTGAGCGCCTAAGTAAACTGGGTTTTTCCCTGCACGAGCAGCTCGGTAAGGATGCGATCCTTAATTCTCTGCCCAAGTCCTTCCTTCCCTTCCTTACTCATTTTTGAATGACAAAGCCTGCAGTGAACTGCCATGGCTTGTTGGGGTTGCTATAGAACTTTGAGAAGGATCACCAGCTTCATAAGGAGTCGGTGAATGTTGTGGGAGGTTCTTCTTCTGGTCGTCAACCCTTTAAGAAAGGAAAGAAGAACAAGAAGAAGAAGAATAAGAAGGTGCAGCCGCATGCTGGGATGTCTGCACAGGGTCAGACCAAGAAGCGCAAGCCCGACCAGAGCCAGGCGGAGTGCTTCTTTTGCAAGAAGCAGGGGCACTGGAAGAGGAACTGTCCTCTATATATTGCCTCACTAGACCCGAATAGGCCGAAGAAGAAGCAAAGTACTTATATGATAACACCTTACAACTTTTTTATTTGTGATACTACTATCTGGGTATTGGATACCGGAAGCCCTTATCATATTTGCAATTCGATGCAGGGTCTACAGGTCAGTAGGAGATTTGATGAAGACGAGAGATTTCTGAACGTTGGAGATGGAAGCAGAGTTTCAGTTCTAGTATTAGGAATCATGAACCTTGTAATCAATTTTTGAAATATAATTCTGAGTGAATGTCACTATTGTCCAAGCTTTTTATTAAATATTATTTCTGTAGGCCTTTTGGCCATGAACGATTATCAATTTTTAATAAAAAAAATATTTACAATATCATTTTGAATGGTGTTACAATGTTTGTTGGATAACTTAAAAATGGAATTTACTTTCTATCACAACCTGTTAATGTGGTTCAAACCTCCGGTAAATGCCCTAGAATAGATAATGTGTCAGAAGTCTACCTTTGGCACTGTAGGCTAGGTCATATCAATAAGAACAGGATAAACAGGTTGGCTCAAGAAGAAATTCTTGAAGTAGGTGATTATGAATCACTTCCAACCTGTGAGTCATGTCTTCTTGGTAAAATGACCAAGTCACCTTTTATTGAAAAAGGTGAGCGAGCCTGTGAACTCTTGGCTGTGGTACATTCAGATGTATGTAGACCCATGAGCTCAAGTGCAAGAGGTGGATATTTCTACTTCATAACCTTCACAGACGATCTATCGAGGTATGGGTATATCTATTTAATGAAGCATAAGTCGGAGTCGTTTGAAATGTTCAAACTATTCCAAAATGAGGTAGAAAAATACACTGAAAAGTGTATTAAAACTCTTCGATCTGATCGAGGAGGTGAATACCTTTCCAATGATTTTCTGACATATCTTGGAAAGAATGGGATTCTCTCTCAATGGACACCTCCTGGAACACCACAGCATAATGGTGTGTCTGAAAGGAAGAATCGGACCTTGTTGGACATGGTTCGATCCATGATAGAGTTTGCTGGTCTGTCGATCTCTCTTTGGGGATATGTGCTCGAATCGGCTTGTTACCTTCTAAATAGGGTTCCGAGTAAGTCTGTAACCAAAATATCATATGAGATATGGATAGGACGTAAGCCAGTACTCTCGCACCTTAGGATTTGGGGGTGTCCGACTTATGTTAAACATTTAATTACGGATAAGCTTGGACCTAGGTCTGACAAGTATAATTTTATAGGATACCCAAAAGAGACCAAAGGATATTACTTCTACCTAGCTGATGAGTAAAAAGTGTTTGTCAGTCTTAAGGCAATCTTTTTGGAAAGGAAGTTCCTTGGTGAAGGGACTGTTGCCTCTAAGGTCAAACTTGACGAAATTCGATAGGTGAAAAATCTGACGCAAGTTGCTGAACCTGAACCGGATTTGATTAGATCAGATCCGAAGCCTATTGTTCAAGCACCCTTAAGGCGATCTGGTAGAGTACCACGTCAATCGGACAGATATTATGATTTCTTGGTCTGGAACGACGATCCTATCGAACTTGATGAAAATGATGAGGATCCGATCACCTACATGGATGCAATGCAGAGATCCGACTCTAAGAAATGGCTAGAGGCCATGAAATCCGAAATGGAGTCCATGAAGGTCAACGATGTGTGGACATTGGTTGACCCACCCAAAGGAGTAAAACCCATAAGGTGTAAGTGGGTCTTCAAGAGGAAGAGGGGCGCAGACGGAAAGGTGGAAACCCATAAAGCCCGTCTGATTGTCAAGGGATATCGTCAATGTTATGGTATAGACTATGACAAGATGTTTTCTCCTGTGGCAATGCTCAAATCTATTAGGATTATGCTTGCGATAGCTGTCCATCTGGACTATAAAATCTGGCAGATGGATGTGAAGATAACTTTCCTAAATGGAGAGCTGGACGAAGAGATGTATATGATACAATCTGAAGAATTCACATCCACAGATGAGTCTAAGGTGTGCAGACTACAGAGGTCCATTTATAGACTTAAGCAGGCATCCCAGAGTTGGAACATACGTTTTGATAGGACGATTAAGACGTATGGCTTCATTAAGAATGGAGAAGAACCCTGCATTTATAAGTAGGCTAATGGTCCAGTAGTAGTATTTCTTGTATTGTATGTGGATGACATTCTCTTAATGGGGAATGAAATCCCTGCATTATAGAGAATAAAGATTTGGCTATCGTCACAGTTCTCCATGAAGGATCTGGGAGAAGCTTCCTACATCCTAGGGATGAGGATCTATAAGGATAGATCTAAAAGGTTGCTTGGTTTATCCCAGTCTATGTATATAGATACTATGCTGAAGAGGTTCAGCATGGAGAATTTTAAGAAAGGCTATCTACCGATAGGCCATAGAATTTCTCTCTCGAAGAGGAATTATCCGACAACACCTCAAGAGAGAGAGTGTATGGGTAGAATTCCATATGCTTCGATAGTGGGATCTATCATGTATGCCATGACATATACACGACCAGATGTTGCATACTCATTAGGGGTAGTGAGTAGATACCAATCTGATCCAAGAGAGAATCACTGGAAGGTTGTTAAAACCATCTTGAAGTATTTAAGGAATACTAAGGACCAGTGGCTTGTTTATGGTGAATCGGACTTGAGACTTATAGGGTTTACAGACTCTAGTTTCCAGTCTGATCACGATGACAGCAAAAGTGTGTCAAGATTTATTTTTACCCTTAATGGTGGGGCTATCTGCTGGAAGAGTTTCAAGCAACACATAGTGGCTAATTCAGTTTGCGAGGTAGAGTATGTCGCTGCATCAGATGCTGCCAAAGAAGTGGTGTGGCTGAGAAAATTCATCACTGAGCTCGGAGTAGCACCCTCCCTTGTTGGTCCAGTTCTGCTCTACTGTGACAGCTCTGGAGCCATTGCTCAGGCGAAGGAACCCAAGGCACACCAGCGAACGAAGTATATTCTGCACCGCTACCATCTCATCCGAGAAATTATGGATTGAGGTGACGTCGACCTTCAGAAGATCGACGAAAAGGAGAAACTGGCTGACCCATTCACTAAAGCCATTACGGTGAAGGAGTTCGACGACTACAAGTCAAAGATGGGTATTAGATACTGCACTGATTGGCTTTAGGCCAAGTGGGAGATTGTTGGGAATAGTGTCCCAAAGCCAATCGTCAGCCTGTTGACGGTTGTGCTCATTTTTGTATATGTACATAAATTATGAATTAATAAAAATTATTTTGGTATTTTTCATCACAAAATGTTTCATCTTCTAATGAACTCCTATGTTGTGGTGAAGTCCTTAGGACTATTTAGACTCGACAAAGGAGGATTTGTCGTTTAGTCCTTAAATCTGTTCGCGACCAAATGATACGTTGTTACCAAGGACGACAATGTTTATCAAGCATAGGTCGTTGTGTGCCATATAGGTTGGTTGTCCTCTTAACCAATGAGTGTGGAGACACTGGTATGGCATACAGGTGAGATGTAAGGGTACATCTGCACTGAACGTGACCGACTCCAGAGCTATTTCTGCTGTCAAGATTTGCTCCGATGGAATATGGGTATAAATATCCCTCCGACCTAAGACCACCACGGTGACTTGCAAGCAACTCACTGCACTTAGGCACTGGACTACCTGAATTTCTAATTCAGTGACGGAAGGCTGCTGGGTGTAGTCAAGTACTTGACTTGTTGGTGTGTGTGTCAAGATGAGATTGACCACTCTAATTTAGGAGCTGTGTATAGTCATGTTTCAATTTAGCAAAACCTTGGCCAGGGTAGTCTTTGTGAGGAGTCACAGGACTGTTTGAGTTGAGCACGATTCGGATGATCTAATCAAGGTTGACAGTTTAACCCTGAGTCATCCTAAACACAGAGGTAAAAAGGATGAATTATACAGTAACCATATTCACATAGGTTTTGAGTGTTGCGATTGTGACTATTCGACCTATCCGATCATCGGGTACCATTTCTAGATGGTCACTTCGATTAGTATAGGAATTGGTTCCTGTGCTACCGGCTTAGGTTCGAACCTGCGGGGTCACACACATTAGAGGTTTCTATTTGATCTGATGGCTGATGAAGAGTCATAATACTCATGGACTATGAGTCCTACGTGTTTGGGACTCTATGATCGAGAATCAAGATTCTCTGATCATGAGTCCCACACATTTTGGGTACCGGGGTCAAGAGTCCCACTGGTTTGGGACTCTTCGATCAGGGTTACATATCGATGAATTCTGATGCCCGATTACCCATTGAATTTGGACTTAATATTTATGAGAGATTTAATTAGTGATTTGATTGCTAATTAACTCAATTTGATTGAGTAATTTTTTTGGATCAAGTCCAATTGAATTGGATTCAGTTGGATTTGACCCGATTAGGTTAAGAGTTGACCTAATTGTCGAGATAGTTTGGTCCCTGATTTGATCAGGGATTGGGCTTAATCAATTTTTGATTTGATTAGGATTTTATTAAGCCTAATTAAGTTGAATTTAAATTAATCTAATTGGGCCTAACTTATTTGGTTCAATTAGGTTGGTTTAAATAATGAAACCACCTTGACCCATTCTCCCTGCGCCACCTCACTTCCACTGCACCCATTTGAATTCACGAGAAGGAAGTTCTCATAAATTTTTTCTCATGCAAAGCCCTCCTCACACCCTACTTTAATGCACCAAATGGGTGGATAAGGATGATTAGTTGGCCATTCAAATTCAAAACAAAAGTTTGAATTTGAATGAGCAACCAATCTTAGCGCCTTGACCTTATCCTCTTTTAATGCCCCATTTATTACACGAGAAAATGTTTCTCATGAAATCACTCATGCACAAATTAAGCCACGCCCTCCTCTTCTCACGCCCTTAGTGGATAGGAATAAATTGGTTTCCATTTGAATTCAAAATTTGATTTAAATTCAAATGTGCAATTACTCATCTTTATCCTCTCACGTGGATAAGACGTTTGACATTGTTTTAAAAGGAGGAGAAGAGTGGGGCGTGTAAAAGAAAAATTTTGGAGAGAAAATTTGGGCGTGAGAAATCCTTGTGTGCAAGGTGAAGGTCAATATCCATCCAAGAGAAAAAAAAAGAAAAGAAAAAAAAGTATGCGCAGGGTTTCAGTGAGTTCTTTAGGGTTTCAGCCTGGAGTTCAGAAAGTGAGAAGGTGAGCTACGAGTGTCGTGAGCCCACCAAATTTTAGGGAGATCTTCAACATCCTCTCAAGCATGTCTGCTGATGATTCAAAGCATCCAAAGAATTGGTAGACATCGATCGAAGGAGTTCGATCAGCATCGACCGTCGAAAGGGCTCTACAACGAGCCAGCACTCGTGAGGAGTCGATCAGACCGGGAGCTTCATGTGGATGATCCACAGAGGCTAGACATACTGTGTGGCTGCATCGTGATGATCAGACTCTTTCGACGATGATCAGATTGTGGCGATCTACTACCCGCACAAAGGTATTGTGTTCTGAACACATTACAGTAAAGTGTTTACTGTTCAAATTCGAATTTCAAATTTAAATGCATGCATGCTATATATCATATTTAGATTTTAGTGTAGGATAAATTTTTATTAATTAATTAGATTAATTAATAATTTCTATTGTAAAATAGTGATTTTGAAAAAATTTTAAAATTACCATTTTACCCCTGCACTGATTTTTTTCACACATGACATGTCTCATTATCATACAGAATTGAACCTAATTGGGTCATACTAATAAGGGTTAGGGTCTGGATGTCATCAATTGGGCTAACCCAATTGATTTGGATAAGATCCAATTAGGTTCAAGGAAATCGTGCTAGCATACGATGGAGCCTAACTTTCTCCTCGTGTAATCTTTTCTGTCTCTACTGAGCCAAATATGATTTGACTCATCCAGAGAACCTTGAAAAGATTTCTCTCAGTCTAAATGAAACTTGTCCAGTTTAGAAAAGGCTTGTCTTAATTCATGAGATGAATTTTCTCATGAATTAAGACAAGCACCTGCTAATTCCTATCATTTGCCAATTTCATTTTAGGACATCTGTTAAATATTGACATATGGGACTTAAACTGAAGAGAGCTCATTGAAAAATTTTTATGGAGTGTCCACATGCCTAAACTACATCAAATTGGATGCCATAATCAGATTATGGTGTGAGCCCAATTGGATTAAAGTGGGCGCCCCAAATGGATAAAAATGAAAGAGTCCTAATAAACATGGACTCTTTGGCGCCACCTTGCTTGTGCTTATCTAAAGCTGGTGCCAACATAGGAGAGAGGGTGGGGGTTCTTATCTGATGTGATCAGATAATATCACTCTACTAATCAGAATTTTTTCAAAATTTATTGAAATTTTTTGATTGGTCGAATGATGTGGCAGTGCGCAGCATACAGGGTCTATAAAATCCCTATCTGCGCCTAGGGTTTCAAAGTTTCTGCTCAATACCTAGTCAAAATGAGAATCCTCTCCTCTTCTCCACATCCTCCCTACTCTCCTATCTCCCCTCTTCACGTCCAAGGAGTTGGACATTCATCTGGTGCAAGGAAAAGGCATGGTGACGCCTGGAACAGAAGGCTGCAGGACATCTTCGACATGTTACTGCTCCAACTTCAGAAGGAGTTTTGAAGTACTTCCAAATCAGATAGAGATCTAATTTTTGGAGCATAGATTCATGAGGAAAAGATGTTTCAGGTTCTGCCTGAGTGGATATCGGTAGAGGCCAGGTGCTTGCGGGCTACATCAGAACCTCGGGCTATACAGAGATCATCTACAGGGTAATCAGATTACCCTTAAGATATTACTTATTTTCTCATCCCTTTTAGATTTATTTTAGACTTAATATCCAATATGAAGATTAGATCTAGAGACTTAGATCTAAAATAAATGTAGGATAAATTTTTTTTAAATTATTCTGCCTCAGATTTGATGAAATCTGGAAGATCCTACAAAGGAAAAAAGTGATTTTTCCTTCAATCGGGTTGTCCACATTGTATTTTAAAATATCAAATTCATCTGATGGATTATCCTGGTCAAGATTTTGCTAAATTAAAATACGGCAACTCATTCTTCTCCAACTCTTGGAGTGGTCAATCCCATCTTGATCACACTCCGACTTCACAAGTACTTGACCATGCCTAAAAGCCTTCCATCATTGAATTAGAAATTCAGTTAGTCCAGTACCAAAGCACAGTGAGTTGCTTGTAAGTCACTGAGGCGATCTCAGGTCTAAGAGATATTTATACCTATATCCCATCAGAGACATTCTCAACAGCAGAATGCTCTGGAGTTGGTCATGTTCAATGATGATGTACCCTTACATCTCACCTGTGTGCCATACCAGTATCTCCATACTCCTTGGTTAAGAGGAGAACCAACCCATATGGCCTACAGCGACCTATGCTCGATAGAAGCTGTCATTCTTATTAACAGCCTATCATTTGGTCATGAACAATTTTAAGGACTAATCGATAAATTCTCTCTTTATCGAACCTAAATAGTCTTAAGGATTTCATCACAACAATGGAGTTCATTAGAAGATGAAAACTTATGATGAAAATATCAAAAATATATTTTATTTATTAATAAATTACTTACAATACAAGGTTGTTTAACTGTCAACAGACTGATGATTGGCTTTTGGGATATATTTTCCAATAGTATCATGTCAGTCGGATAGATGCTACAACTTCTTAGTCTGAGATGGTGATCCCATCGAACTTGATGAGAATGATGAGGATCTAATCACCTATATGGAAGCCTTGCAAAGACCCAACTTCCAAAAATGGCTTGAGGCCATGAAGTTCGAGATGAAATCCATGGAGATCAATAGTGTATGGATACTAGTTGATCCACCCAAAGGGATAAAATTCATAGGGTGTAAGTGAATTTTCAAGAGAAAAAAAGAAGCGAACGAAAAGGTAGAGATCTATAAAGTCTGTCTAGTTGTCAAGAGTTATCGTCAGCATTATGGTATTGACTATGACGAGACATTCTCTCCTATGGTAATAATCAAGTCCATCTGGATTATGATTGCTATCGCTGCACACTTAGATTATGAGATCTGACAAATGGATATCAAAACTACTTTTCTTAATGGAGAGCTGGAAGAAGAGGTGTATATGATACAATTTGAAGGGTTCACATCCACAGACAAGTCTAAGGTGTGCAAATTGAATAGGTCCATTTATGGACTTAAGCAGATATCTAGGAGTTGAAACATATATTTTGATAAGGTGATCAAAATATATGGCTTCGTTAGGTACAGAGAAGAGCCTTACATCAACAAGTGGGCTACCAATTCTATAGTCATTTTTCTTGTACTATATGTAGATGTTATACTGTTAATAGAAAATGACATCCTGACTTTGCAGAGTATGAAGCTGTGGTTACCATCATAGTTCTCCATGAAGGACTTGAGAGAAGCATCCTACATCCTAGGGATGAAGATCTATAGGGATAGATCTAGAAGGTTGCTTGGACTGACCCAATCTACATACATTGATACCATGTTGAAGAGATTCAACATAGAGAATTTCAAAAGAGGCTATCTTCTGATAGGCTATGGAATTATTCTCTTCAAAAAGATTATCTAACAAATCCTCTGGAGAGAGAGCATATGAGTAGAATACCATATGCTTTGACTATGGGATCTATCATGTACACTAAGACATTTACGAAGTTGGATGTGGCCTATTCACTAGGGGTAGTGAGTAGGTACTAGTTTGATCTAGGAGAAAATTATTGAAAGATTGTGAAGATAATCCTTAAGTATTTAAGAAATACTAAAGACCAGTGGTTAATCTATGAAGATACTGATCTGAAACTTATGGGATATACTGATTTCAGTTTTCAGTCAGATTGTGATAATAGTAGAAGTGCATCGGGCTACGTATTTACCTTGAATGGAGGAGCTGTTTGCTAGAAGAGTTTCAAACAACACACTGTAGCCGATTTAGTTTGCGAAGCAGAATATATTGCTGCATCGGATGCTACAAAGGAGGTGGTGTGGTTGAGAAAATTTATCATTGAGCTGAAAGTTACACCTTCTATTGATGGCTCTATTCTGCCGTATTGTTACAACTCTGATGCCATAGCTCAAGCGAAAGAATCAAAGTCACACTAACACACAAAGCATCTTCTGCATCGCTATCACTTGGTATGAGAGATTATGGATCGAGGTGACATCGAACTTCAGAAGATTAATGGAAAGAAGAACCTAGCCGACTCCTTCACTAAAGCTCTCAGAATCAAAGAGTTCAATGACTTCAAATGGAAGATGGATATAAGATACTACCCCAATTGGCTTTAGTCTAAATGAGAGTTGTTGAAAATTGTGTCCTAAAACTAATCATATGATGATTGAGTTTCTCTTTGTATATGAATTATTCATTAATAAATAAAAATTATTTTGATATTATTTATCACAAAGTTACATCTTTCTTGTAAAACTCTTGTATTGTGATGAAGTCCTTAGAACTATGTAGTAAATGATAAAGAGAGGATTTATCGTATAGTTCTTAAACATGTTCACGATCAAAAAAAATATCATTATAGGATGATGACATTTATCGAGTGGAGGTTGTTGTGTGCCATATAGGTTGGTTGTCCTCTTAACCAAGGAGTATGGTGATTTTAGTATGGCATACAGACGAGATGTAGGAGTACATCATCATTGAATAGGTGACTCACCTGTTGAATATTTTGCTGTCAAGAGCTGCTCGTGAAGCATATGGGTATAAGTGTCCTCAGATCTGAGATCACCATAGTGATTTGCAAGCAACTCACTATGCTTTGGTGCCGAACTATCTGAATTTCTAATACAGTGATGGAAGGCTATTGGGTACAGTCAAGTACTTATGAAGTCTATGTATGGATCAAGATGGGATTAATCCCTCCAGATTATAGGAGCTGATGTATCACTGTATTTCAATTTAGTAAAGTCTTGGTCAGGATAATCTATGAGATGAATTTGAAAGGTTGAAATACAATATGGATGAAACACTCCGAATCGACAGTTAACCCGAGATCATCCTAGAGCATTCAGGGTCAAAGGGATGAATTATATGGTAACAAAATGCATAGGTTCTGAAATATTTCTTTGTGATTATTTGACCAATCTGAACATCAAAAATTATTGCTAGATGGTATCTTCGATTGGTGCAGAAATCGATTCTTGTGCTACCGGCTTAGTGTTCGAACTTATAGAGTCATGCACACACATCAGGTGACATTGAAAAGTATTGGTCTATGTTTATACATACAATTTAAAAATATTTAACTTGATTAAATATATAGACTAACTTGATTGAGAATTAAGTTATGGATCAAACGAGATTGAAGAGTTGACTATGTCTAGCTAGCACTACACATAAGATTCAGATTCAATTTCGGGGATGAACAGTTTTTGATCTATAATCCAAGAAGTCTATAAGAAATTAAATTTAAATACTAATTAATTTTAGATTAGATCTGAATTAATTAGACTATTGGATTCAAAATTTTAAGTTAGACTTGGTTCTAAAGTCCTAAACAGTTTAGGATAGACAACCTTTCGAAATTATTTCGAACCAGCTTCGAATTGGATTCGAATTGGATCCTTTTTGGAGGAGATCCTTAGAGTCTTATTTCCACTGAGACTCTCATACTCCTTGGTCAACTAGCACCTGGTATCGTGCTAGTTATGGGCTGTCCCACATGGGTGTGGGCGTGGGTGCAAAGTGGGCATCATATAAGGCGCCAATCCTTTCTTATGTAGGAGTCCTTCTTTGATAAGTTATAGATTGATTCAAAATTTGTTTGAATTTGGAGTCTTATTCTTATTGAGTTATAAGAATCATCTATAAATAGAGAGGGTCTTTACCTATGGATGCATAAGAGATAGCATAGAAATCAGATTGAGAGAAAGAGAGAAAGAGAAAGAGAGGCGTGAAGAGCTTGTGGGTGTCTACCCCTTAGCGTGTCCTCCTCCTTGCTGCTCCCTCTTCCTCTTGGCATGGGCCCTCCTTGGGCATCCCTTTTACTGGTGTGAAGGGTCACACCAGCAACTGTCTTTCCTTCCTTGGTGGCCTTGCGAAGGTGCATCAATCTAGAGATTCATCCCTCTTTTCTATGTTGCCTGGCATGCGCGCGAAGTAGAGGGCCTACAGATCTAGGCCTATACGAAGGCTTGAAACCAGATTCTAGAGATTTGATTTTCTTTCCACTATAATCCAGATAAAGATTTAATTTTTATTCAATTAGATTTATAAAAAAATTTTAGATACAACCCTGGTTACCTACGAGAAATAGGTTTCTTTCCCTTCAAGAAGAACCAGCACCAAGAACCCACCATGCTAAGGAAGAAAGGATGCCTCCTTTCTATGTTGCACACAGCCCTCTTCCTCATCGATATTTATCTTTGTCACACAAATCAGACTGCCTTTCAACTGGTGGTAGAGGTCCTTCCTTTAAATAGATGTGATGCTCCCTTATCTGATCAAAGTCTTAATTGGTTAGGACTCTTAATTCAAATCAGATTTGAATTTTTCATCCTATCCCAAATAATAAACCAAGTGGAGAGAGGATTGATGCCAAACTTGGCATCCTCACTTTCTCACGCATGCACACAAGAGGAGGGGCAAAAAAACCAGTGCCCCCTCCTTCTCTTGGTCGGCCATATGTGAGAGAGAATCTCAAGTTTTCAGGATTCTTTGCATCTAATCCATATTAGGCTCAAATCAAATCTAATTCGAATATGATTTGAACCAAATTTGAATAGACTGTCAATTCCAATCTAATTAGGATTTAGGTTTAAGTCTAACTTAGATTTTTAACCCAATTAAATTAAGTCTAATTGAATCAGATCTGATCTAAAATAATTAGCACTTGAGTTCAATCTCTCATGAATCCTTTAGATCATTGATCAGATCATATTCATTCTCAGAATTAAACCTGCACCTCATATCCAATGCTAGCTAGACAAGTCAACTATTTAATTCTATATGATCTCTAACTTAATTCTTCATTAAGCTAATCTATTTGTTCAAACAAGTCATATATTTTCAAATTGAACACATAGACTTAGGTCAATTCTTTCGTACATTGCTTGACTTTGTGCATGACTCTATAGGTTCGATCACAAAGCCAATAGCTTAGGAATAGTTTTCTATACTAATCAAAGTTAGTATCTAGCAATGGTTCCTGACGTCTGGATAGATCGAATATTTGTAAAGCAATATTCAAGAACCTATGCATATAGTTATCATATAGTTCATCTCTTTAATTCTAAATACTCAGGATGACCTAAGGTTTGCTGTCAACCCTGAATAAGTCATCCACATTGTATTTTAACTTTTCAAATCTATCACATAGATTATCCTAGTCAAGATTTTACTAAATTAAAATATAGTGATGCATTATCTCTTGTAATCCGAAGAGATCAATCCAATCTTGATCCACACACCGACTTCATAAGTATTTGACTGTACCCCGTAGCTTTTCATCACTACATTAGAAATACAGATAGTCTGATATCAAAGCATAGTGAGTTGCTTATAAGTCACCATGGTAATCTCAAGTCTGAGGGACACTTATGCCCATATGCTTCGTGGACTACTTTCGACAGCAGAGTGCTCAGCAGATGAGTTACTTATTTAGTAATGATGTACTCATACATCTCACATGTATGTCATACCAATATCTTCATACTCTTTGGTTATGAGGACAACCAACCTATATGGCATACAATAATTTACACTCAATCAACATCATCATCTTTTTAATGACGTATCATTTGATCGTGAATATGTTTAAGAACTATTCGATAAATCCTCCTTTATCGATTGTATTATAGTTCTAAAGATTTCATTATAAAATTAAGAGTTATATAGGGAAGATGTTAATATGATGAACTTATTAAAATAATTTTTATTCATTGATCAATAATTTATATATAAGAGCTTAATTGTTTACAATAAGCCAATTGGCTTTAGGATATAATTCCTAACACTTAGATGATGGCTAGGGTCCGCTAGCCATCGAGTGAGAGCAAGAGTGAAAGCGAGAGAGAGAGAGAGGGTGGGATGGCATGGGTTTACCCCACGGGGGGGGGGGGTTGGCCAGGTGGGGGGGTGTTGCATGGAGCTGCGGGGGGCTTAGGGTGCGGGCACTGGGGCCGACGGAGGGCAGGGGGGTCGCGTGGAGCTGCAAGGGGCATAGGGTGCAGGCACCATCGGGGTCGGGGGGGGCATCCGGGTGGGGGCGGTGCTGCGTGGAGCCGCGGGGGGCATCGGGTGCTAGTGCCCAGGCCAAGGGGGGTCACCGGATGCAGGCACCACTAGGGCTGGGCAGCAGGGGGCGGCATGGGTTTGATGTAAATAAGAGAGACAGAGAGGGGTGGGCTATGGGCTAAGGGTATGGCTCAAGTGAGAGAGAGGGAGAGGAGAAAGAGGGAAAGAGAGGGAGTGAAAATGAGGCTAATACAAACTAAACTTATGGTTTTTTTCAGATTAGCAACAGACTAAAATTTCATTGCAACTCAATTGCAAAATCATATCCTAATTTTTATTTTAAATTAGCAACAAATAAGTTTAGTTGTAATTCCACTGTAACTAATGAGTACATATTTTTAAAAAAATACTTTTTAAATATAACATATTTATCAAATACTTTATAATTTAATTTAATTTTACAAGAGATTTATACTTTATTATGAATATTATAATTAATTGATTTAAGTACATATATGTATATTTAAATAAAATAATTGATTATTATTTAAATTAAATTTATTATTAAAATAGGATTGAAAGAAAAATGAAAAAAGGAATAGAAGAGAGAGTGTGTGTGAGGAAGGAGGGTGATAGAAATAAAAACAAGCGAGCTTTTTTGTTTAACATTTATAATGAACTCAAAATCTATTGTCTTTATGTTGCAAAATTATAATCTTTGTATTTTCATTAACAACGGACTAATACTGTTGCCATCCCATTGCAAGATATTTGTATCACACTTAATAACAGATCATATTCATTATAAATCGGTTGTCAATAAGAACATATCTTAAGTTAGCAATCATATTCAGATCTATTGTAATCTATTGTAATTTTTTTATTTTCAGATTAGCAACAGAGACTATGCCATTTCAATTCCATTATAAATTTTTTATTTTTTGATTAGCAACAGGATAACTTCGGTTATAAATCCATTGTAAGCTTATAAAAAAATTTACAATTTCTTTAACCAATGATTAGCAATGGAAATTGAGTCTATTATAAACCTGTTTCAAGATTCAGTTGCCAATCTATTGCAATTCCATTACTAATAATACGCGGGAACCTCCCATAAAATTTAGCAACTATTTTTAGGTATGTTGTTATTCCATTGCAAAATTTTTATTTCTAATCCATTGCAAGTCTATTATAAATTTTTAGTAATAAAATTAAGTATTTCGTTACAAATTCATTGCCGATTAACAACAGATTAGAAACAGATTATAACTGTTATAAAATTTTCATTGTTAAACAATATTTTTCTTGTATTGTCTTGGCATGACTATGTGAAGGACCCCGTCAATGGAGGCTAATACATTGGCAATGGACTAGTACTAAGAATTTATGTCACCAGTAGATTCGCGATAAATCGTCAGCAAATTCATGGTTTCCTAAGGATTTGCTGCAAGATGATACATAGTATGCTGTAAGATGACACACAACTTGCAGCAAGATGCTACATGGTTGTTATTATTTGCCACAAAATGATATGCAACAAGCTATAAGATGACATATAGTCCACTACAAGATGATACGTAACCATCGCAAGATGATACACGGTCTACTGCAAGATGATGCATGGTGTTATGACCCTACCACAGGGATAATGTGGTCATAACTCATAGCTGTTGAGAATGACTTATGAGAATATGATAATTTGAAAGAATTGAATTCTTGAAAGAAACTCAAATTTTGAAAGGGAATTGAATCTGATATGAATTATATTCCGATGATATTGCATAATAGAAATGGATTCTGAATTGATGAATTCTATATGCTTACTTTTTATAAATGATATATTTATTTTATTGTCTGATTTAATCTAGTTGAAGTGAATATTGTGTACTGGGCTATCTAGGTCATTACCTCCTATTTTATTATTTTTATAGGTCTGGAGCACTAAGATGACATGAAAATATGTATGGAAGAATGATTAGTCACATAACTTCGATTCTTTTATTTTAGATTGAAAAATTTATTGAATTTGATGTAAGATCGTTTAAATATTGTTGACTATATTGAGATATTAAAGTTAGAATTTAGATTATTAAATTTGAAATTAATTTATTGACTAGTTATTCTGCTGTTGCTTTATGATGGCATGATGAAATATCTTGAATGCTTGTAGGGAGAGTTTTCTATGAGTATGTTGCAGTTGCTGTGACCTTTGGCTCGTGATCTTGGATCGAGGTTGTGATAAGATGTCAAGAGGTGGGAGTGCTACAAGCTTGATGCTTGCCATCAAGATCTGTGCTTCCCAAAACATAAAGGCTCAAAGGTTAGATTTTTGGAAAATGTAACACGTGAGGGGTATCTTTGGATAATCATTTTTTTATGTAGACCTAGCAAAATGGGATTTGAATACTTTGATGATGGGTGGGAGAGCGGGGAGGGACGAAAGGAGTCTTGATTGGGTTTTGTAAGATTGGAGCATTTTCATTCCAGAAATGGAAATTGGATTCCCCCCAACCAAATGGTTGAGGTGGGAGCAATTCAATCCCCATCCCCATTCCTGAGACCAGATCCTGCCAACCAATCATGCCCAAAAAGCTAAAACTAAGCTGCAGCTCAACCATTTGACAAGAATTTGAAACTTTAAGCAAGCTTACTTACGAACCCGTTCATGATACATGCTGACTCCAATCACTACCGAACTCAGAAACACTATAAAAGGACCAGAAAGTTCAAAATTAATACCTAACAAAAAATTAATGACCTGATAGAAAATATTTTTAAGGTCCTGTGTGGTGTCCCTACAAGTTTCTACTGCCATACTAGGGCCGGTAAAGCCCTATGCATTTGGGATCATATTTCCAGCACCACTAGAATATGTTATATAAATATGGGGCAAAGTGAGGGATTAACAAGAATGGATCTATGCAACTATTTTGTCTAGGTTAAGAGGAATGAGTAAATTTTTGTAGTTACCAAACACCAAACTAGAGAAGTGCTTCTGGTTAGAGCACTTCCATGGAAGATTTATGAGCAGCACTTCCATGGAAGTGCCCTTTTAGGACACTTCTAGAAATCTAAATTGGGAGTAGAAAAAGATCAGGTATAGACCAATGAAGCGATATTCTCAAAATAATTTGGACATTCATATTTGCAGTGGTTTTTAATGATTCAGATATGCAGCAATATAAATTTTGTAACAGAACCGAGTCCTTCAGTTCAGCAGATATTGTAAACCAAAGTCGAATTGAAGCCCTGAACCTAAATGGAGAACCTAAGTAGACAGAGATCTACAGCAATATCATTCAGATATGATATTCAGCAAATACATCAGTAACGTCCTGTATTTCGTCACAGCAATACAGCAAACCGAATAAAAGGACAACAGATGGAAATTATAGTCTCTGCATGCAACTCCAGGACCCGTAACAGCCAGCCTATGGAGTATAGAGACTATTATCAGGATAAACAAGGCATTGTTCCTATTTCTATCAGGACTCTACATGTGAATCAATGCTAATCACATGACCAAACCACTCAATAAATTGGCATTGCAAGACTCCTTGTTTTAAAGAATTAGCGGCCACAAGTCTCTGAATTGAAGGACTGGCTGGACACATACTCAAGCCCCATTTTGAGGTTGACTGTAAATAAACAACTAATATCAGACCTAACAAAAACACGGTAAAGACTTTGTACGAGCTTCCCTTACGTCACATTTATTAACTGAAATAAAGCAGAAGCCCTTAGAGTTCGGCGTATTTTGACCCTTAAAAAAAAAAGAATCCTACAATCTGATAAAAAGATAGAGAGCAGACCAAATACGGAGTGATATTTAGATCACTTAAAACACAATAAAAGGCAAATAAACCTTCGAATATGTTCCAACAAGGAAAAAAGAATACCTATATGGTGATGATCATCTTAAGAGCCACATGATCATATAATTATTTAAACATGATATGTGGATCAAAAATGTTACAACTTCAATTTAACCAGGTTGATCTTGATTGAATATGATAAGAATAAAAAACTGAAAGAATAGAAAGAAGGTACAACACAGGAGTAGAACTACAAAAGCCATACCTTTAAAGCACCTATCATCAAGGGATATTTCATGATATTTCAAAAACCCTAAGAAGGAAAATTTAGTTATGAATAATTAGAGTTGTTGTTCCTTTGATCTAACAAGTTGTAATTGTATGCTGGAAAATATCTTTCAAGCACTTATTGTCAAGGGATATTAAAAATTGAAAAACTGAAACTTTCGTGGGCACAATTTCATGTTCATAATGTAGTTCACACACCTTTATCAGGTACATAGGTTTGATTCCATGGCTTTCTTGCAAATATAGAGGGTCATGACCCAATTCTAGAGCAAAACAATACAGATGTAGTGCAATCCTTCATTATTATCTTTTTATTGCCCTTTCAGTTCAAAGGCTCAAAATCAATGATTGCATAATTATCCTAAACTGCTTGGTTATGGGCGAACTGAGCCATTCTGGCGGCAGACTAAAATGATTCCAGCATTTGAAATGAGAAACCATTAAAGAAGGGGGAGAGGGAGAAGGAAAGACAGGAAAAGAGAGAGGGGGAGGGAAGAAGAGAGGGAGATGGAGAAAGGACCTCCAAAAGCCATTGGAGGGCTAGAGAAGCATCATGATGTTGCCGACTTCATTGGAAATCGGCAAACTAAAAAAGAAACCAGGGCCAGAAACCCTGTTTCGATTAGGAGGAAGGTGGAGCTCCTCCTCCGACAGTCTCAACAGCCCTCGGGTGGCATCCAAAGGTCCTCTCTCTCTCTGTCCCTCTCCTTCCCTCCCCCCTCTCTCTCTTTTCCTGTCTTGTTGATCTCCCTCCATCCCCTGTACTATGTCAGTTCGGATCTGGTATGGAATGGCATAAGGACATTACTAGACCATGCCACCGACCAACCAATCCGGGCTCTAGTACTGCTTTAGTGAGCCTTGCTCCAAAAACTATTATCAGATATCATAATAAATGCAAATTATAATGAAAAAATCAACCCACAGTTTGGTCTGCAATACCAATATAGAACCATTCTATTGGATTAGAGAACAAAGATAGATCAGAACAATATCAATCATCAAGTTAAATTCCTCCAAAAGAACAAGGGGTGGTGTTTCACTTAAAATGCAAATATGTTGTTGAAAATCATATTTCATTTTTGATATCCACCTTTAATAGGTTCTATTAAATAAAAATCCTTTACAAAAATATTTTCCTCAAGAACAAGCCTTTTTGTTTGACAATGTTAAACCATTTACAAATAGGGTGTTCTTTTGTTCAATAAGTTGCAAACTTTATTACCATTTTGCATAACCCTTAAACAAAAGAAAAAAAAAAATCTGATTAGCATGTTACGCACTTTAGGAGCAAAAAGGTAGCCAAATGTTCTTATTTGCTTAGATTGTGTTTCGATGGGGCATAAGTGGAGGGATCACCCATATTCCCTCCATCTTGCCGAACAACATTTTGGGCCGAGTAGCAAGGTTGTGCCTTTGTAAATATATTGGAGCTTTAGAAGTTTGAATGTTTCTAGTTATTTCAACTCAGTGATGAAAATGCCTTGTAAGGTATCTGTCATGCCTCCACCCCAAGATCATATGCTGAGGGTCATGGCAACCATCACCTACTTATGAAGAACTCTCTCTATAAGTATACAAGGTATTTTAAAATAGATATCAAACAATCTAGTAGTATCAATTAAAATACTAAAATTCAAAATTTATATTTATTAACTAACTTAAATAGTATCCAAATTCATATGTCCTATATCAAATAAAGTTTCACTAAAATTGATAAAAATATATCTAAGTTCAATGAAGTTGATAGTACCAATCTTGTCTCTAAAACTCTCTTCCAATAATGCCCATGTGCATAATCAATTATCTGAATCTAAAAAATAAAAAAGAAAAGTAATGAGCTTGATAATCCAATAAGTAATGAATATCTCAATTAGATATTTTAAATATTATTATAAGATATAATTTTCAAAAATAATATCATGAATAAATATAAGAACATATTTCATGCTTACTTAGATAAATCAAATATTTTTAATATTCATATTCATGTATAATTATAAATTTGATTTGAATCAAAAATATATATAACTCAATAGTCTTTGACTATGACCACACTTATCCTCTTGGTGTGCTAGAAATAATGAGCTCAATTAGAGTGCCAACATCTAACCCCTATTAGCAAGATCAAAAATCAAGGCACCATCTATAATGGTAGGGCCAAAAATCAATGCACAACCCTAATTAGCAGGGTCGAAAAGCAATGTATAGCTCCATTAATAGGGTCAAAAATTAATGTATAATGCCTAACATATAACCCCCATTGACAGGGTTGAAAACCAATGTATAACTTCCACTGGCAAGGTCAGAACATAGTTAGGATGAGAACATAAAATCCAATCCATATCAAATATTTTTGCAAAATAACATATGGATTTCATAATTCTGCTAATCATATACTTGATCAGTAAATCATCTTATTTCAGAAATTACTTTTCATTCAAGATATAGTTTCACAAATCATACATAAACCAATGATTAATTATTTACTTTTAAAATACATTATGACATATCTCAACAAAATAGTTTATTACTTATTTTTTGCAGCAACCGAACAAATAGATTGATTAACCTTGAGAAGATTCTATAGAGCTTATTATTCGAATTTATATTTTTATATTAATTTTAATTCATAACTAAATCAAAATAAAATTTCAAATCAAAACCTCCACTTAAGATCAGATTGAAAATTGGGTGTATTTTTTGAATTAGATTTTTAGGGTAAGATCAAACTAATCATAGAAGGCATATCTCAAATCCAAGAAAAGAGAGAGAAAAATATTGAAGAGAGAGAGAAACAATCTAGAGAGAGAAGGTAGGGAAAGAAAATAGAGAGAGAAAGATGGGATTCAAATTTAGAGCAAGGAGAGAGGGAAGAGAGAGAGAATCTCTCTCTTATTTTTTTTCTTTCTTTTTGTGTGTTTTCTTCAATTCTTTAAGATTTATGCTTTAGGTAGGGTTGGGTTACTACATTCTCCTCTTTTAAAAAAAAATTCATCTTCGAATTTTTTTTTGCTTAAGTCCTCAAAAATCTAGATAACTTTTACATTAAGTCATAATCATCCTCTAATTTCAAAATCGAATCTTTCATTAAAATATCCTACAAACCAAATTCTTGTTTTAATTCCTTTAAAATAATTTAGAACACTATGCTTCCTGTTAGGAGTAATTTGGAATGGACCGATGATGTATGGAGACTTAAGCCCGTTGTGACCTAGCAAGTCCATATCGGCATCCCTTAGGAGGCCTGATTGTTGTGGTCGGCCCGACTCATGGTCGGGTCGAATGGCTGTTTCGCCCCTTGGTCGGAGGATCAGCTGATCGACCACCAGACACATCCGATCCTTTTTTGGTTGATATAATGAGATAAACTCTGGTTAGCATAATAACTGCAGGTCAGTTAGACTATCAGATCAACCCATCTAACTGAGCCTTGGTTGGAAAGCTGTCTGTCCCAATTTCTAGTTGACATGCCACACTCTCTGATCTTTTGAAAGCAGATCAACCAGACCCAAGTATAAAAGATAGGTACTAACTGACCACAGCTGTCATTCCTATCTAAACGTAACTGCCTAATTCGGAGAATCATGTCGGAATATCCATCTGATCCAAAGAATCTTGCCAGTATAACCACCTGATTTAAAGAATCACGACAAAATTATTGCACCAGATTTGGTCAGCCAGTCTTCCAAAAATGGTTACACAGTCATCTTCTCTATAAATACCAAACCCCGAGGACCCAGATAAGTAATCTATATTCATTAAGCTCAAAACTCTGCTTCTCTGTTTGCGTATTCTGACTTGAACGTCAGAGGATCCTCGCTGGAGCACCATCTTCCGGCTCGAACTTTTTTGTAGGTTGTTCCAGTGCTGCATTCTTTTATATTCCGGCATCAACCAGAAACCAGCCGCAACAAATAGAGGAAGGACCAAATCTCTGGTCCTATAAAAGAAGTAGACGAATCAAAAACTTTCAATGATGGTTCCATGTAGAACATCCTCTTGGCAAACCAACACCTCCACTTCCCATCAGGTGCGAAATGAGATAAATCATTCTATCCCTATACCTCCGACAGTGGAAATTCCCGCGCTAGCATAATAGCCCGCAGTGGTGACCGTGGAGCAGTTCAACTTACTTTTTTAGTAGGTGCAGCAACTCACGACTGTTGTTTAGACAGTGATTCAACCTCTACCGGCACCTCAGTTGGTGACTCAAACCCAGATCACTCCAGCCCAACAAATGGCGGTAGATCAAACTCGAGAACCAAGGAGACAGTGGTCTCCAAGTTCTCCATCAGGGCATGATTCAACCCCTGACTGGTGATCACCTCCATGCTTTGAAGCACATACCAACTTAGATGTGAAAGTCGAGCGAAGACTTCGAGAAATGGATCGAAAGATCCAACAAATCTGCAACGACCCGTCAGCATCATCCGATGGGTTCGATTCTGAACTGTCCTTTGTGGCGAGCATTCTCTAAGAGCCTATCCCACCAAACTTTGAGATTCTTCAACTAGAGAGCTACGATGGAACCACAGACCCCGTCAATCATATCAACTACTTTTGAGCAATTATGCTTCTTTAGGATGCTTCTAACACTATCCTGTGTTGGGCCTTTCCCTCCACTTTGAAGGGGGTAGCCCGACATTGGTATTCCAATCTGAAACCGACCTCTATTCACTCTTTCCAGCAGCTAAGCCAGGCCTTTGCTGCTCATTTCATTACCAGTCGATGGCTGTAGAAGCATTCGGACTACCTATAAACTATCAAGCAGAAAGAAGAAGAGTCCATTCGATCCTATATAGCTCGTTTCAATAGAGCTATATTGGAAGTCCGTGATCTAGATCACTCGATTGCAATGTCCGCTCTAAAGAGTGAATTATTGATGGGCAACTTCAAAAAGTCACTGTTGAAGATTTTTCTCCAAAATTTTCCAAAAATATTGGCTCAGGCAGAGAAATATGCCCGATTAGAAGATTCTTTGACGGAGGAAACCATTCGAGCAAATCCAACTATAGAAAATCAAGAGCAGAGTGAGGCTCGCTCACCCAAGCAGAATAGTGAAAATCACTATCGCTTAAGGTCCCTGTCGAGAAGAAGGAATGTTTCACTGAGGAGGAATCATTCATCTTCGAGGCGATTTGGTGATCTCACTCTGTTGAACACTTCAAGGAGAAAGATCTCGATGGAAGTATGAGCCGAGCTACCTCCACCTCTAAAGATGCGAACAAACTCGGGGCACCATAATCCAGACAAGTATTGCCTCTATCACCGTGACCATGATTATGATACTGAGGATTGTTACCAGCTCTAGGAAGAAATTGAGCGTCTGATCCAAGAAGGGAGGCTAGATCGGTTCATCCGACGATAAGCTCCTCCACATCGATATCCTCCTAAGGCTGAACAGCAGGGGCAGAGATGCCCCGCATTTCAATAGCAATAGCACCAGCCTCCTTAGCCTCAACCTCAATCGACTCCAGTGCAACCACAGGCTGAGGGGCAGGCGATAGCAGAAAATCGACTCCTACGAGGTAAAATTAACATGATAATTGAGGGGTCATCTAGATTGATGGAGCTGCATGTAGCAAAAGAGCCTCAGCTCGAGGAACCAATAGTCTTCACTGAACAAGATGCTATAGGTATACAAACTCCACACAATGATGCAGTAGTTATTACTACTAATATCGCTGACTACAATGTACACTGTATTTTGATTGATAATGAAAGCTCAGTCGATATTTTATACTTTACTGCCTTCACTGCAATGAGATTTGTTCTAGAATACCTAAGTAAATTTAGTACTCCTATCCAAGGTTTCTTTCAGAGTTTGGTAATTTCGGAGGAAGCTATAAGACTGCCTCTTACGGTGGGAACCAAGCCCAGACAAGTGACCATCCATGTTGACTTCTTTATGCTTAACCTACCGTTAGCTTACAATATAATTCTTGATCAACCAAATCTAGGGGCACTGAAGGCAGTATTGTTAAGCTACCATTTAATGATGAAGTTTCTGATAGAGGTGAGAGTGGGACAAGTTTGAGGCAATCAAATCATGGCCCGACAGTACTTTACTGCTAAGCTTTGGGTGGAGGAACAGTCGGCAGCATCCCAACCTGAACTCCCAACAGGTTTGGATGCCCATAATGATCTGGCTGAGGAGCATGGTCAGCCATTTGAGGATCTGGTGGAGATCCCTTTGAGGAAAGAATCCCTATCAAACTATGAAGATCAGGTCATTCATAGAACAGGTAATCAAAGCTCGGCTAACTGCTCTTTGCAAAAAAATACGGACATTTTCACTTGGGCAGTGCCAGATATGCCTAGCATAGACCAAGGGGTGATGACCCATCACTTGGGGGTAGATCCAACTTTCCATCCTATAAAGTGAAAGAAGAGAAGCTTTGCCCCAGAGTGCCAAAAAGTGATTGCTGAGGGAGTAGACTAGCTCATCAAGGTTGGTTTCATCCGAGAGGTAATTTACCCTGACTGGCTCGCCAATGTGGTGCTGGTCAAGAAGGTGAATAGAAAATGGTGTATGTGTATCGACTTCACTAACCTGAACAAAGCTTGTCCCAAAGATAGTTGTGCTCTTCCTCAAATAGATCAATTAGTAGATGCCACTTCTAGGCACAAGCTCCTCACCTTCATAGATGCCTTCTCCGATTATAATCAAATCCAAATGGCACCTGAGGATGAAGAGAAAACAACCTTTATTACTGACTTTGGGCTCTACTATTATCGGGTGATGCCCATTAGTTTAAAGAATGTAGGGGCGACATACTAGCGACTGGTGAATGAAATATTCAAAGATTAAATTGGTCGACCTTCAAAAAACCTTCAACAACCTGCTCCAGTTTCAGATGCGATTGAATCCCACGAAATGTGCTTTCAAAGTTAGCTTTGGAAAGCTTTTTGGATTTATGGTCTTCTAATGAGGAATTGAAGCGAATTTGAAGAAGATAAAGGTGATTCTAGAGATGTCCCCACTAAGAAATATAAAAAAAATCTAGTGCCTCATCGGAAGGATCGCTTTGCTCAATCATTTCGTCTCTTGATCAGCTGAGAGATGTCTACCTTTTTTTCAAACCCTCAGGCAGCCAAAGGACTTCCAATGGATGATTGAGTGTCAGAAAGTATTTGAGGAATTGAAGCAATACCTCAGCTTGGCACCCTTGCTTACAAAGCCCTAGCCAGGAGAAGAATTGCTGCTTTATCTTGTCGTATCTCCAACAATAATTAGTTTGCTTCTTATTCGGGTAGAAGGATGAATTCAAAAACCACTATATTACTTAAGTCCTTTAATCCTCCACCATCCGGATATATCGGGATGGGTTGCAAAATGGGCCTTGCAGCTCTCTAAGTTCGATAATATGTTCCATCCAAGACCTTCAATTAAAGCTCAGGTCTTGGCAGACTTCATCCTTGAGTGCACCATCCTTGACGAGGAGAGATTAGAGGCTACGGAAGGTAGCTCGATGGTGCTAGAGGAATAAATAAATATGGACCTTGATTCTGAGGACCAGTGAATTCTTCATGTGGATGGGTCTTCCAATTCATCAGGATTAGGAGCTGGGATCATTTTAACTGGATCGGAGGGTGATGTGGCGGAGCATGCTCTACGATTTGAATTTGCAACCACCAACAATGAGATAGAATATGAGGCTTTGATTACCAGCCTCAGACTTGCAAAGAATGTGAGAGCCAAGCACTTGAAGGTCTTCAGTGATTCTCAACTGATGACCGGCAAGTTAAGGGTGAATATGATACTCGAAAGGAAAATATAAAGAAGTACCTCAAAAAGGTGAAAGAACTAACTACATCTTTTTTAAGCTTTAATATTCAATAGGTCCCTCGGATGCAAAATACACGGGTGGATGTTTTGTCAAAGCTAGCAACCTCCATTCCGCTTGAGTTCCAAAGAGACACTTACATCGAGGTATGAGAACTTCAAGCTTGGAGGAACCTTATGCTATCTAGCAAATTGATGAAGAGCTCTATTGGATCAACCCCTCGATAAAGTATCTCAGATCAGATGAATTACCACCAGACAGTCGGGAAGCTTGAAAAATTCACAATCAGACTGCTCGCTATGTGCTTCATGATGACAAGTTATACAAGCGGTCCTTCTCTCTTCCGCTTCTAAGGTGTTTGCGACCGTCTGAGACAGACTATGCACTAAGGGAGGTCCACAAGGAAATATGTGAAAATCATTTGGATGCAAAAACTCTTTCTTACAAAATCCTTTGGCAAGGCTATTATTGGTTGTCGATGCAAAAAGATGCCTCATATTATGTTAAAAGTTGTGATCGCTGTCAAAAAATTTCTAATGTTCAACATCAACCAGCGGTACCCCTTGCTCCTATCGCTGCTTCATGGCCTTTTGCTTAGTAGGGAATGGATATTTTGGATCCCTTTTCACAGACTTCAGGTCAGTGTAAATTCCTCCTGGTGGCTATTGATTACTTCACGAAATGGGTGGAGGCCGAGCCCCTAGCCCATATTACAGAGGCTAAGGTTAAACACTTCATCTAGAAATCCATCATTTGTTGCTACGATCTCCTGAAAGTGCTGATAATTGAGAATGGTAGACAGTTCAATGGTTCCCAACTTTGAAAGTTTTGTGAAGACCTTAGGATTGAACAATGCTTCACCTCAGTTGGATACCCACAAGCTAATGGGGAGGCTGAGGTGAGGAACATGACCCTCTTGCAAGGCTTGAGGGCTAGACTCGATCGGACTGAGGGATCTTGGATAGATGAATTATATCATGTGCTGTGGGCATATCGAACGACTTAGAGGATTTCGATTGATGAAACTCCATTCAACCTTGCATTCGAAATCGAAGTTGTTATACCAGTTGAGATCAGGCTTCCTTCCCTCAGGGTTGAGGACACCAACTCAGAATGGTTATGAACCAACCTTCACCTGGTTAAGGAGAGTAGAGAACAAGCTATTATGAGAATAGCTTTTTATCGATAAAGGATAGCCAAAGACTACAATTTTCGAGTCAAATCTAAGGAATTTTGGATTGACGATTTGGTACTGCGGTGCATTGAAGTCTTACAACCTACCGAGCAGGAAAAGCTATCACCCAACTGAGAAGATCCTTACCAAATAGATGAAGTGGTGCACCCCAGGACTTATAAACTGAAGCAGCTTGATGGAACTCCATTCCAAAGACCATGGAACTCAGTTAATTTTCACATGTATTACCAGTAATATTGTAATTTTGCTGTTATACGCATGAATGAATGCTTCAATTTATTAGTGTCGGCACTTTCATATTTAAACTCGACCTCTGATCGGCCTTGAGATATTTAAACTCGATCTCTGATTGGCCTTGAGATATTTAAACTCGACCTCTGATCAATCTTGAGATATTTAAACTCGACCTCTGATCGACCTTGAGATACTAAAAATCTTTGATCGGCTTATATTTAAACTTAATTTTATGGCAACCATATGAAGTCAGCATGATTTGAAAAATAGCAAAAGAAGAAAAATATGAATGCACGGTTGAAAAAGTTATTGCTTCATTCTGACGAAGAATGTTTACAAGAGTCCAGTCAGCTCTTTATCTGACAATAAAAAAAAAAGAGAGAGAGACTTGACTACTCGGATGGTGGGGCATCATTAGCCGGTTGCACTTCATCAACCTCGGAAGGTACCCTACCATCAAGATCTTCGATGCATCGCACTCTGCGGGGAATTATGAATTCGAAAAATACGTAAGTATTCCCTCTCTTCTCCTTTAGCTGCATTAAAGTATTGTCCATGTCCATATCAAGATTGGGAAGCTCGGATAGATCAAGTTCTGAGTATAAAACTCAAACTTCATTCTGACAAAGGCTATAACCAGAATGCTGTCCACCAGCAAAGGCCGTATGGATCATCAATCGAGAACTATTTATTAGCTGTTCATTGGGTTGGAAAGAAGTAGCTCTTTCTCCTCCCACCAAAAATCAACCTATTGGTTCCTGCTCCTCCGACCAGGACCTATAGCCATGGGTAATCAAGAGAGACTCTCCTAGGCTGACGACGGTGATGGGAGTAGTCACTTGGATACCTTGCTGTTGTACATCCTTGGGGGCAGCGACTATCTTTTTACTATCCAATGCCTTTTGTAACTTTAAAATTTCTTCTCTGGTATTGCAGAGTTCATCTTGAATTTGTAATGTACGCTCAGACCTCGCCCATCCAAACTTCCTGCACTTGATCAAGGACTCTAAGTTATGAATTTCTCCATGAGTAGAGTTAAGATGACGATGATATACAGTCAGTTTTGTCGCCACATCTCAAGATTTCTTGCCTACTGTGTCAGATATCCTCTATATCTCTTCAGTTAATTGTGTCTTCTCAGCATTATGAGCTATAACTCCTCATCGAGCTTCTTGTTGGAGTTTGCTGGCTTCTTTCTCGACCTCACCAAAATTTTTTTGAACCTTTTGCAGTCTCTTTCCCCGATTGGCAGCCTTTCTCTAAAAAAATTTAAGCTTCTTCTCCAAGCTCTCAATGTGAGTTTGGATCTCGACTGCCATCGCTGGAGGAAGAGGAGTGGCTGGTAAAGGAGCAGCAGCTGCCAGACTGACATTACAAACATCATACACCGACTATGCAAACAATTGAAAATAGTAAATTCAAAAAGCTTATAATTTCATTTCATTAAATGAAAGTTTCTTACAGAGATAGACAAAAAAACAAACAAAGAAAAAAGTGGGGGCAAAAAGTATAAGTGTTTAATCCTTGACCTTCTTTCAGAGAATCATATCTGAAGGAGGTTCCGAGGGACCTACATCAGCAGTTGAAAAGGAGGGCGGCTCGACAACTTTCTCCTTCTCAGAAGTAGGGAGCTCAGAGATAGTGCGGATTTCCTCACCATCTTTTTCTTCATCTTCATTATCCAAGAAGGTGAGATCAAGCTCCAGATGCTCCTCTATCAACTTTCGATAATCAATCCAGCCTTTTTTGTGGGCCTGATAAAAAATCTTCTCATTGAAGGTCACGTGGTTGTTGCGATATTCTTCAAATGCTCTAAATACCTCAACCGCTCGAGCCATCTCCTTGGTGAAGGTAGGTGATGCCTTGAATTCCACAATGGAGGAGCGCCTGGCATCTTGAATGCATTCCTCAATTCTTTTCTCCTCCTCTTTCTCCCTCTTCAGGGTAAGGGCAAGATCAGACTTCACCTGCCTGAGGGCCCCTTGGAGATGCTTGGCCTCAGCCTCTAATTCTTTGGCTTTCACCCGAGCTACCTGGGCATCCATCTCAGCTTTTTTCTCGACCTCTTACGCCTGAGCCTCTCTGGTCGAGTGGTTTGATAGGTTGGCAAGAATATGGAGTAGCTGTATTTCAAATCGACCAAGTTAGAAGGAGCCTAATGATTAAAAAGAAAAAAGGAGTAACAAAATAAATGCTATACCTGATGGCCAATAGTCAAGGATAGCTTCCTCAGACTAGAAATGCTCATCTTGTCCATTTGCTCCAGCTCCATCAAAAAGATGGAGTTTTCGATAGTTTCCAGCACTACCTTCCAGTCTTAAAAAAATAAGCCCTCTGGAGCATCGTCAGGAAGAATGTCATCATCACCAGCCTTCTTAGAAGATCCATGATGAGCGAAAGTCTAGAAAAACTAAGGTCGCTCAATGATCTCTTCTCGAGAGTCGGCGGTCAAGGTCAGAGTAGGTGCAGGTGTTGCCAAAACTATCTCGATCTAAAAAAAAATGCTTGGTCAGTAGACACAAGCTCTTGGCTGAGCTCGACAGACTTCATTTTCTTCCTTCTCTCGATCTCAACAGCCCGTGTCTTTCTTTTCTATGGAAGAAAGGCCCTTAATTTCATAATATCTTCCATCAAGGGTTCCATCTCTACAATTGTTCAACAAATATCGGGTTAGAAAGCTATATATATATATATAAAAGAAAAAGAGAGAAAGAATGAGTGACCCCACTCACTCCTGGGTTCGCTAGAAGAAAGCCCCATCGAGAAGAGGGATTCATCAGATAAAAGCTCATCTAGATGAGGAGCATTATGATCCAGAAGATCACTAAGTCCTCTCTTTTCCTCAGTACTCAACTCTATGGGCTTCAAAGATGAGGCTTCAATCTGACCCCAGTTCAAAATCCCCCAATCTTCTATCGAAGCACAAGAAATGGCTCTTCCAGCTATGATTAGATGAGAGAGCACTAGAGACTAGGGGAGTGGCACCTCTCTGGCAGGAAACATACAGTTAATCAGCATATGGATATTTTTTAATGTGAAGAGAGCTCAAAAGAGAGAAATTGAGGGTTAGACTCCCATCCAGGAGCAGAGGACAAGAAACCCTATGATATACCGAAAGAAATTCTAAGACAGAATAGAAAGCAATCCCATAGAACCTAAAAAGTTCGAAAATAAAGGAAAAGATGGGAAACCTAAGACTCGCTTGAAGATTTTTCTCATACACTGCTAATCAACCTGGAGGTGGATCATGGACTTGGGCACTGGAATCAGGAAGTTCAAGGTGAAACCCATCCGAAATGGAGTATTGAGCTCGAAGCAACTCTAGATCACTCAAAGTCAACTCGGATTGAATCTCGTCGGGTCTAGCTTGAGGATTGGTTTTGAACCTAGGGTTTTTCAGATCCTTCATTTTCTTTCGCATGGGACTCTCACTCATAGAATTTTTGGAACCCGCCATTGAAGCAGAGACCTAAGGGGAAAAATGAAAGGAAAGAAATATCAAAGAAGAAAGTAAGAGAGACTAACCTTCAAGTAAGAAATCAAAAGGAGGCAACTATCTTCTAAGAGTTCTTCACATGGTGAAGAAAGAAGGAAATGTATCTGTGAGAACTTAGGAGCAAGAAAAATGATGGAGGAAAAGACTTCACAGATCAAATAGAATAAGGGGAGATAAAGCAGAAGAAGCCATCCCTTTAAGTAGAAGGAAGCATGTCTTTTGGAGGATGTCAAGTCAATACCAATTTCTAAAATGAACTATACATCAAGCCTTCATTAGCTCAACAACTGGCTGACGGCCTCCATATTTAATGCATCCCAATGAAAAAGAGTGGCAACTGTAGTGGTGTCTGTGTAGATTTTAAAAATTTCATCATTAGTTCAACCATTATTTTGCTTGGAAAATCACACCCAGAAGTATAGTTTAAAAAGGCTTTTCACATCTTCGGCCATTCAGAATGCCAGAATAAATACTCCCATAGCTCGACCAGAGCTTGGACTAGAGAGTATGGGGGTATCTATTAGGAGTAATTTGGAATGGACTGGTGATGTATGGAGACTTAAGCCCGTTGTGACCTAGCAAGTCTATATTGCCATCCCTCTGGCAGCCTGATTGTTGTGGATGAGTCAAGCTGAATGGCTATTCCACCCTTTGGTCGGAGGATCAGCTGGTCGACCACCAGACACATTTGATCCTTATTTGGCTGACATAATGGGACAACCTCTGGCAGCATAACAACTGAAGGTCAGTTAGACTTTCAGATTAGTCCATCTAACCGAGCCTTGGTTGGAAAGCTGCCAGTCCCAATTTCTAGTTGGCACACCACACTCTTTGATCTTTTGGAAGCGGATTAACCAAATCCAAGTATAAAAGATAGGCACTAACTAGCCACAGCTATCATTCCTATTTGAGTGTAACTGCCTGATTCGATGAATCATACCAGAATATCTATCTGATCCAAAAAATCTTGCCAGTATAACCACTTGATTCGTAGAATCGTAACAAAATCATTATGTCAGATTCGATCAGCCAGTCTCTCAAAAATAGTTACACAGCCATCTTCTCTATAAATACCAAATTTTGAGGATCCAGATAAGTAATCCATATTCATTAAGCTCAAAATTTTACTTTTTTATTTGCACATTCTGACTTGAGTGTCGGAGGGTCTTCACCGGAGTACCATCCTCCATCTCAGATTTTTTTGCAGGTCGTTCTAGCACTGCATTCCTTTATCTTCCAATGTCAATCAGAAACCAGCCACAACACTTCCGTTGTGCACTCTATTTCAAATCCATCAGTTTAGTTGTCTCAAATTTAAGTTTCTAAGTTTATGTCATAGTCGATATAAGTTATCATCCCAATATCCCCAATGTCTATCCACCTACATTCATATATCTGATTCTATTTGTCCTAACTTATCCACTTATGCTCTGATATTATATAAATTATCACACCTTCGATTCGAGATCGTGAGTCGAGGGTCATGGCAGTTATCGCATACTTATGAATAGCTCTCTTGATAAGCATACAAGGTATTTCAAAATAGATATCAAACAACATAGTGGTATTAATTAAAATACTAAAATTCATAATTTAGATTTATTAATCAACTCAATATCCAAATTCATATGTCTTATGTCAAATAAAGTTTCACTAAAAATGATAAACATAAATCTAAGTTTAATGAAGTTGATAGTTCTAATCTCACTTCTAAAATTCTCTCCCTATAATGCCCACATTTGTAATTAATTATTTGAATCTAAAAAATAAAAGAGAGAGGTGATGAGCTTGATAGCCTAATAAGTATTGGATATCTCAGCTAGACATTTTAGATATTATTATATGATATAATATTCAAAAATAATACCATGAATAAATGTAAAAATATTTTTATTCTTACTTAAATAAATCAAATATTTTTAATATTCATATGCATATATAATCATAAATCTGATTTAAATCAAAAATATATATAACTCAATAGTCTTTAACTATGACCATACTTATCCCTATGATAGGGCCAAAAATAATGAGCTCAATCAGAGTGCTAATATATAACCTATTGGAAAATATGTCCTAAAGTCAATCATCTTGGTTATAGATGATTGTACTCCATACATGTATATAAATTATAAAATAATAAATATTATTTGACAGATTTATCATAAGAAATACATCTTCTTAAATAGAACTCATATGTTATGATGAAGTCCTTAGAGCTACTTTCAAAATGATAAAGAAAAATTTATCATGTAGTTCTTAAATCTAGATTATGACTAATGATACAAATGTTACAAGGATGATAATTATATTGAGTGTAGGTCGTTGTGTGCCATATTAGTTGGTTATCCTCTTAATCAAGGCATATGATGATATGAGTATGACATATGGGTGATATGTAAGAGTATATTTCATTGAACATGATAAATTCTGGAGTACTTTATTGTCAAAGATTGCTCTGATGGGATATGGATATATGTGTCTCTCTGATTTGAGACTGTCTCAGTGACTTGCAAGCAACTCATTGTGCTTTGATGTTGGACTATCTAAATTTTTAATTTGATGATGAAAAATTTTTGGATGTAGTCAAGTACTTATGAGGTCTGAGTGTGAGTCAAGATATGATTGACCACTCTAAATAAAATTAGAGATGTGCATCACTATGTTTTAATTCAGTAAAATTTTGATCAAAGTAGGCCTGGTGAGGAGTCACAGGATTTTTGAGGTTGAGACACCATGTGGATCACTCTTCTTGAGTTGACTGTTTAACTCGAAGTCATTTTTGAGCATTAAGAGTTAAAAAGATGAATTATAGGATAACTATATCCACGTAGGTTTTAAAATATTGCTGGGCACACATTCAGCCTATCTGGACATCAGGTCACCATTACTAGATGGTTACATCGATTAGTACAAAAATTATTCTTATGCTACTGACTTAGATTTGAACCTATGAGGTCACACACATAGAAGTACCTGTTTGATCAAATGGTTGATCAATGATTATGAATCATTGAAGGATTTAATTATCAATATGATTGATAATTAATCTTACATAAATATTATAATAAATTATTTACTAATGGTTGGTGAATTAGAGAAATAATTAATTAATAATTTGATTGTTAATTGACTCAATTTGATTAAGCAATGGAGATTGGATAAGATATGATTAAATTAGATTCAGTTAGGTTTGCTTTAGATTAATTGGATGCAGCCCTATTGGATAACAGAGCTTGTTCCAATTGATCTTAAGGATGCAAATCAAATTTTGAGTTAAATAAAATTTAATTTAGTTTAATATAGGTTTTGATTGGATCAAATTCTATTGGATAATAAGCTTGATTGGATCAAACCTTATTATCAAATACTTCTCTGAAAATATTAAAAAAATATCCAATAATCAATCTCTAGATCAATGGGATCTTAATCTAACTAATTCTCTAATTAGATTGGGGCCTAATTAATTTTATAATTGGGCTAGGACCTAATTAGTTAGTTTGTTATTACTAATTCCTAAGTTAGTTAGGATTGAGTCCAAGAATTAGTTAAAATTTGATCAAGATTCATGAATCCTATTTGGAATAGGATTGAACCAACCCATAACCCATTTATTTAAGAGATCCCATGCCCCTCTTATGTTTCAACATAGAATAACCCATGCCCATCCAATATGCAGCGCCCCTCTCTTCTCTTGCATGAAATAAGAGGCATCCCCCCTTTCTCCTTGTCACAAAAAAAAGAGGGGGCATCCAAGAGTTGGATGCCCCATAACTCCACGTGTGAAGCCCTTCTTCTCTCCCCTCTTTAGAAGAGATTTTGTGAGAGTTTGCTGTTGGTTTTAAGGTATCAAAGAGAGGCTCCTCTGCTAGTTTTACAATAAAAATTTGAAGAAAAAAGGTTCTTTTCAATGAGAGAAAGAGAAGGAAGAAGAAGAATCTTCTTTCTTGTGCGCAGCCTTGGAGAAGGAGTTCTTCTTCTATTTTTTTTTTATTTTTTTTTAATATAAAAATTAGATTGGATCTAATTGTTAACATAAAAATTTAGAAAAAAATATTAAAAAAAATCTGATAGGGTGTTTGGGGCTTTCTAGAGTTCTAGATCAAGAAAAAAAAGAAGAAGAAGAGAGAAGAATGGTTCTTCTCTTGGGTCTCTTTTTTGGATTCTTTTGGGGCTTAAAACTTTATGTTATTTTCTACATGAGAAATTAGATTAGATCTAATTTTTATCATAAAAAATTAGAGAAGAAAAGTTCTTCTTAAAGGATGTGAAAAGAAGAGAGAAAGATTCTCTCTTGTGCATGAGAGAATTGAGAAGAAAGGATTCTTCTCTTGATCTCTATCGTAGAGATTTGATATGTGATTTCAAGAAGAAAAAGAGAGGATCTTTTTGTTCTTTATTTTTTTCATATTTCTCCATGATCAGTCAAGAGTTTGGTGTCTTCATGAGCTAGCACTTCCGATGAGATCGATCAACATAAAGGCTTCGTGTGGATATCCGTAGAGGCCAGATGCATGTGCAACTACTGAACATCATGAAGAACCAACTACCATAGATTTTGAATATGGTGATCTACTACCCAGACTCAAGTATGGAGTTTTGAACTCAATTCATATTTAGATATGATCTAAATATAATTCAGATATGATATGATTTGATATAGATGCGATCTATGTTTGCTAAATTTTAGATTTCAGATTTACATATATGCATATTAGTTCATGTCATAGTTTCTGTATAGTAGTTTTAGATTTGATCTATGTATATATTATAGATGAAATTATTTAATATATGTATATTTCACTGTAAAATTTTAAAAATACATGCACAAAACTGTCATGCTTCCCTTCAACTGGTATCAAAGCTAGGTTGGTTATGACATGAACATATATGCATGTAGAGTTGAAATCTAGATTTAGTAATACATGAGATATATTATAATCTAATTTTAAATATGATCTAATATAAAAATTAGATCTAATATAATTTAGATTAGATCTAAATTTTTGCATATATGATATGCGAGTAGATTAGATGATTCGATTAGTAAGTACTTGGATTGAATTGATCCCCAGACCATCCAGTCATAGGAGCAAAAAGAATTTAAAAGCCCTCTCTTTCTATTTGATAGGGTGCTTTTATGATGTGTAGGGGTGCCATATGATTTAATCCCATGAAAAAGAATGTGAAAAGAAGAACTTACATTTTGCAAAATCCTAGATGTTGAAATCCTAAAAATTATTATATGTGATACAAAACTTGTATTGTATGAAAAGTAAAACATCTAATCTGTATGATTAAAAATATTTTAATTGATAAAAATAAAATTTAAAATTATAAAATATTTAGATATGATCTAAAATTCATTATGATTGATTTTATTTCATTTTATATAAAAATTTTTAGATCTGAAACTATATGGTACCTGTTAGCACGACAACTAAGCCGACTTAATTTTGAACTATGTCGACTCAGTCTCCTGATTTAATCAGCTCAGTGTTGACTGATCTAACCTAATTGTCTCAAATCAAATAGTAATAGCTACTGTTCATAATCAGTTAGTCGATCAAGTATCAAACTTAGTCAACACACTGAATTGAGTCAACTTAGTTCATTGGTGAGCTGATCTAGTTTTCAGAATAAAAAATTTGTATAAAAATTGATATAAAATTATTTTATAAAATTGAAATGATTTTAATTAATAATTTTAACCCATGTTAATACTATACTTAATTAAGAATTAAGAAATATATTTTAGATCTAGTATTATAATTAAAGATCTAATGACATTGCATAAAACATGAGGCATAGATTAGCTCAAAATAGATCATTTTAATTAGGTTAGACCTAAGGTTAAAAATCAAAGACTTAATGGACTAAAAAGAGTAGTTGATCAAATCTAATCAATAGTTGATTTAAATTAGATCAAGGATACTCTAGATCAAATATAATAGTTATACTTGATCGAATTCACATCTTTGATTAAACTAAATAGACCTTGATTGAGGCTCAATAGTTGAGCCTGAGTCATTGGATTAAGTAGATCACTAAGTGACTCGAGTTGATCTATGTCGTTAAGGTTAATCAGTATGATTGATTTAGGTGCCCTAGACCGACTTGTCTTTAGTCTTTCTCATGACTTGGTAAAGTCAGCAGAAGGATTTATGACTTGTCGGTTGGACCGACTTATCTCTAGTCCTTCTCATGACTTGATAAAGTCGGTAGAAGAATTTATGACTTGTCGGTTGGATCAGCTAGTCACTAGTTTTTTTTATGACTTGGTGAAATCAGTGGGAGGACTTATGACTTACAGGTTGATTGATATGTTCCAAAAGATTTAACCAAATCTTCTAAATTATTAGATCCATAAAATAAGCTAGTTATAAGGATAACTAGATCATTGCCTCCCATTAAGGTGCATGATCATATATCCAATATTCTAAATAGATATTGGAGGCATCACACACCTGATGTCTATTAGGTATTGAAATTATCATTCATCATATGATCATCTTATTGTGTCTTTTAGATCAATGGTCAGGTTGGTCGAGCCATACTCAGGCCTAGGCATTCATTTGCTGGATGCACTTGATGTAGTCATGTTAATAGTTGGACCTAATCAGATTTTTCAGTGAAGGTGCCACACACTTGCTAAAAGGATACCTAGGGCAAAATCTGATTATTAAAATTTATTTAAAAAAATAATTGATTAAGAACCTACCCATAGATGTACTAGGGTTGGTCGAGCCACACTCAGGCTCGAATGCAGTCTGTGTGGATTCTAGTATCCGTTAAAAAATTAAAGTAATTTTTTAAATTAGATGTAGAGACTATCAATTCGTATAAAATAGTGGAAGAATCTTTAGACTAAAGTTCAAGTCTTTAGGCTTAAAATAGTTCATATACTAATAGGTCAATGTTCTTTTTTCAGAAATGACTAGAATATTGTTGCTCCATTCACTGTTAGACAATGACAATGTTATCAGACCTAACTTCGATAGTCTGTATCAGAAGTTGAGTATAGTTTTTGAGCTAATTGATCAAAAAGTCTAAGGCTAATCTAAATAAGCTTAAAAGAAAAATCAACAAATGGTTGCTGATCAAGATAGTTATATGATAACTTCTTAAAGTTTCTCTATTGGTAATACTACTACTTGGGTATAGGATACTGATAGAACAAGTCTTGTTTGTAAATGTTATAAAAAATTTCAAGATAGTAGAATATTTGAAAATGACAAGAGACTCCTGAATATAAAAGATGTAAGTCTGTTCCAGTCTTAACATTAGGAATCGTCGAGCTTATTTTCAATCTCGAAGATGTCATTTTAAGTGATTGTCACTATTGTCCAATCTTATTGATGGTGTCAATAAGAATGATTATTGTGACATCATTATGAATGATACTGCAATAATGAGTGGATAATTGAAAATGACATAAACTCAGTACCATAGCCTGTTAGTATAAAGTACACGTCTAACTAACATCCTAGATTAGATAATGTCACTAAAGCCTACCTTTGGCATAGTTGACTTAGTCACGTTTTATTGGAAAGGGTGTATGAGCCAGTGATGATCTGAGTTTAGTATATATTGATGTATTTATACTCATGAACATAAATATCAGAAGAGGGCTTTACCACTTCATTAAAATCTCAGACGACCTATCTAGGCATGGGTGTGTCTTGCTTATGAAGCATAAATTTCAATCGATTGAAATATTCAAACGATTTCATAATGAAGTAGAAAAATAAACTACAAAGAGTATTAGAACTCATCGGTCAGACTGATTAAGTGAATACCTTTACAGTAAATTTTTGATATATCTTGAAAAGAATTAGATTCTCTCTCAATGGACCTCTCTTGGGACACCACTGTTTAAAAGGGTGTTTGAAAGAAGGAATTGAACTTTGTTAGATATGGTTTGATCTATTGTGAGTTTGCTAGTCTGCCTAAGGTTATGTTTTAGAGACTAATTGAAATGTGCTCAAGAACATTCTGAGAAAATTGGTCATCAAATTTTCATATGAGATATGAACTTAGATAATTCGATGCTCTCTTATCTTAGGGTTTGGGGTGTCGAATTTATGTGAAATATTCACAAACTGACTAGCTTGGATCTTGGTCATATAAAAATTATATTAAGGATATTTCTTCTACCTTTTTGATGGACATGAGATGTTCATGAATCTTAAGGCATTCTTTTTGAAAAAAAAATTCCTTGATGAAAAAATTAATGCTGTTAAGAGCAAGCTTGGTGAAGCTTGATAGGTAGAGAAATCAATACTGACACAAACCAACAGAATTGAAGTTGATTAGATCAAATTCGGAGCTCGATGTAAAGGCATCCTTGAGTAGATATGGTAGAGGATCGTGTCAACTGAACAGATACTTTGATTTTTGGGTTCAGGATGGAGATTTGATCTCCCATATGGATACCATACAGGGATATAATTTTGAAAAGTGGCTTGGAGCCATTAAATCTAAAATGAAGCCCATGAAGATTGATGATGTATGAATATTCGTTGATTCACCTAAAGGAGTAAGACGCATAGGGTGTAAGTGAATTTTAGATGGATAAGAGGCACAGACGGAAAGGTGGAGACCTATTAATTTTGTTTGATTATCAAAGATTTTATCAAAGTTATAGTATTGACTGTGATAAGATATTTTTTCTTTTGGCAATCTCCAAGTCCATTCAGATTGAATCAAGCTTTTTGGAGTTGGAACATATGTTTTGAACATATGGCTTCATTAAGAATGAAGTAGAATCCTGTATGTACAAATGGGCTAATAGTTCTGTAATAGTATTCTTTGTATTGTTTGGATGAAATTCTCTTAATCAAAAATGACATCCTTACATTACAGAAAATAAAAATTTGGTTGTCATCTCTGTTCTCTATAAAGATTTGAAAGATTATGAGAACTATCCTTAAGTATTTATGAAATACTAAAGACTAATAGCTCATTTATGGAGAATCTGACTTAAAACTTATGGAATATTAATTTTAGTTTCTAGTCGAATTGAAATAATAAAGTTATGTCAGGTTATGTTTTTATCCTAAAAAGGAGGAGCGACATGCTGAAAAGGTTTCATGCAGTATTCAATAGCTAGGTTTATTTACGATACAGAGTTTTTTGCAGCATTTAATGCTAATAAAGAAGTTGATTGTTATGAAAGTTCATTAGTGAGCTTGGAGTGGCACTCTCCGTTAATGATCCAGTCCTTCTATATTGATAACAGTACTGGAGCTATAGCTCAAGCTGAAGAACTGATGTTCTATCTGAGAATCAAACACTCTTTGTATTATAATCACTTTATTCGATAAGATCAAAATAAAGTCGAGCTTAGAAAGATTGACTGAAAGAAGAACTTGGCCGACCCATTAACTAGAGCAATCAGATCTAATAAGTTCGATGTGTTAAATTTGTGCCTTAGAAGTCAATTGTTGGCTGACACATTTTATAATTTCAAGGCTTAATCTTATACTAATAATATTTTTATTATCAATAAAAAAATTTTTTATTTTAATCATATTTATGGGTCCATGATTTATCCTAGAAATTAATAAAGATGATTTTTGTATATACTCAAAGTATTGAGAGTTTGAGACATATATCAATTAATAGTTAATTTTTAAATACTCCCGATCAAAGAATTATCACAGAGGACAGTGATCAATCTATTCGAGATCGGTGCATGGTTCTCCTCCTTTATGGGTAGATGAGTCTCAGATCTGCAGTATAGGGATACTGAGGTGAGGGTGCGGGTGGTTGTTAGAGAACAACTTACACTAAGTGTGATCAATATGAAAAATTACTTGGATGCCTACTCACTCGTCAATAGTCTTCTCGATGCTGCAGTAGTGTGAGTGGTTTTTTGACCTGTGGTGTCATTAGCTATTCACAGTGAGGCTACTGAGTTTGACTGCACGTTCCCTTGGTCCCTAACCATTCAGGTCCTTATTATGTATGTTGGCTATAGTAGGTTCAGGTTTGCTGTTTGAAATAAGATATACCTAGATAAAATCTATTGATCTTGATAGAAAAGGAGAAGTCTTATACGATTTACGAGACTGAGTTCAGAAAGTTTCTGACCAAAGCAAGTGTGAATACTAGAAAAGAGTTTCTATGAGATTCACAAATAAACTTGAATCGAGCCAATCTAGCATATGACTGAAGATGGAGTCTGACGAGTTCTCCACAACCTCCATCAAGTTAGAACTCATGATAGAAGGACTGAATCATACGATAACTGCACTTAAGGGTTCACATTTTTATTTTACTGGGTTGTCACTACGTACTGTTAGGTATCACTGATGGATTGTGGGACTTATTGGATGTCGTCTTGATGATCGATGATCTTTGAAGGATAGAATCAAAAATGTTCCAACCCATCGAAAAGAGTTTTGATGATATTATGATGGAGATCACAATATATCTCACTACAAGATAGAATAGAATCTATGGGATCATACATTAAGGAATTTAGTCTTGAATTTGCCAATTAGACTCATGAAGTTCTAATTGGGTTATGATTTTTTTGAAATGCTATTGAATTTAAGAGAACCATACTAGCACATGGTTAAACCTAATTCTTCTCAGGACATTGATTGGATTAAGTCCATTATATTGAACCTAACCTAAATCCATTAAGTTTTAGCTAGGTGTCAAATTATAAGCCCAAAAGAATTGGATTAAGTCAATGAGTTGGCTAAATTATTTTCTCATTATCTTCTTATTTATTTCTTGATATTGTGTATGGAATTAAGGAAAAGAAGAGATGGCACCATGCATCTCTTTTGAAAATTTCAATGGGATGCCATCTCTTGGATTGGTGTGAGGAAGAGAGAGGGGCCCACCCTCTATCTTGTATTGGTGTGGAAGGAGAGAAAGAGATGGGCTACACCCCCTCTCTTATGCATGAAAACCCTAAAGGGGCACCAGGTGTTGGCACCCCATATACCTGTCCTCTATTGCAAGGGGCTCCCACTCAGTCTGCCTTATCTGACTGGAGCACCCCATATGCTTGTTAAAAGAGGTTGATGTGCTACCAATTAAGTCTGATTTTAATAAAAAATAATTAGATTAAAAAGGTAGAATTCTTTATGAGATAATGACTAGCCTTTTTAAGTTAATTGGTTCTTGATTTGGATCAAAGAAGGGTATATATAAAGAGATGGTCTCTTAGGGTTTAATAAGAATAGAATTTTGAGAAATCAAAAAACTACTCTCTCCTTCTCCACACCACACCCTCTTTCCCTCATCTCTTTCTTAGGCCCAAGGGTTGGGTGTTCTTATTCCATACCCCAAGAAGAAGGATCCTCTTCTACAGCAAGAAACGAGGAGAAGGAGGATGCAGTTCAAAGGTTGAAGTAACAGTTTAGATCATTTGCTGATCAAGGTTCAAAGAATCATAGATCTTTCTTGGAAAAAAAAGATCTACCATGAGAAGAAGGATTCAAGGTTGATCCCGATGGATATCTGTAGAGGTCGGACACGTGTGCAGCTCAAGGATCTTCGAATCTGAGATCATCGATAGTGATGAATTTCTACCCGCGTAAAGATATTGAGATTTGATCTCATCTTTATTTTAATTTTTAGATTATATAGATGTCTTTACTCTGATGCTTGGGTAAGATTAGATGAGATCTAATGCATGTAGAGTTAAAGGATTTAACCCGATTCATTTTCTGCTGCTCTCGAAAAGATTTTTGAAATCTATACATGCATCCTACCCAATTTTCTAATAGTGGTATCAAAGCCACTAATTTTTAAAAATATATATAATCTGATTTTTATCTTAGATCTGAAAGTTTTGATGATTTAAAATTGATCTTGTGCTGGTATAAGATTGTCCTGGTATAGGGTTTACCTTTTATATTGAAAAGGTTGTCCTAGCACAAGATTGATTAATTTTGAAAACTATTTTTGAAGTAATTAAATCAATCTTTTAGATCTAAAAGTTGATGTATGTGATATGTATTATTTTATATTTAGATCTAAAATTAGAGTGATTAAAAGTTCACATCAAACTGGTATAAGATTATCCTGGTATAGGGTTTACGTCCTATACTGAAAAGGTTGTCCTAGTTTGATGTGAATCAATTTTTTGAAAAATATTTTTAAAATATTTTAATTATTATTTTAGATCTAATTATATATGTATTTGATATATATATTTTTAATTTTAGATCTAAAATTTGATGTATATATGATACATGTTTTAGTTTAGATCTGAAACTACATATATGTGATACATGACATTAAGTTTAGGTCTGAAATAGTTTCAAGATCATAAGCCACTAATGCATGCAATGAAACATAATCCAAAAATTATTTTTAGATCTAAAATTATGTTATTGCATGTGGGTATGAGTTGAACAAATTATATCTAGTGATCAAACTACAATTGGGATCAAACTGATTAGATCAAGCTAGAACCCATTGTCGATTTTGGATAGTTGGTCAAACCTAATCAATAGTTGATTAGGATTAGATCAAAGGAGCTTAAAGTCAAATTTAGTTGTAGCTGGTTGTATCGATTCATATTTTGATATGAATAACTTAAGACCAAATTTGACTTAGTGGTTTGGACTCATTTCAATAGGTTAAACTGATTGATTCTAATCGATCAATTTGATGTCTAAGGCAAATATTTAGATAGTGGTTATTTAATTGATTCCATTGTCTGCTTTGATCAATTTTGATTAATATCTAAGAAAAGCAATGGGAGGACCCCCACTCATCTTAACTTACCTGGCCATTTTAGGAGATTCAGTTTCGTGCTAGGTTACTTGTTGACTCGAGTTCACCCATGCCGACTAGGCTGGTTAGACATGTGGATATACTACCTGAATTTGATTAGTTGGATGCTATATCTATTAATTTAGAAGAGACATAAACTTAAATCTCCTCACTAAATATTAAGTCTAGAGGTTTTTCATCATTGTAGAGATACGGGTGCCTTCCTAGCATTGATCGTTCTCGATTGGTTACAGTGGTTCGGTTGCATCTGGAAGGTATAACCACTCTATTGACATTTGATGTCTTGGAATAGAGATGGGGTTAGGCCTAATAACTATTAGATGAGGGTTTCAATGATGGCTCTGCACCTACTAGTGAACGATGGGTTTGACTTAACTACGAAATATGCCAATAACTGTTAGGTGAGACCACAGGACTTAAAGACCAAACCCACTGCATCTTGTGTAGTGAAGCAATAGACAAAGTGTTATACTCATTGGTCTGTACTCATCAATAACTGTTAGGTGAGGTATGTATAGATTAATGAGGCTGCAGTATCCACTTGAAATCGATCGCGTAGAGATTTTCATTTCTCCACCTGAGGAGTGTGGGAGATTCGAGAAAATATTGGGAGCTTTTGTTTGTTTCTAAAATCCCTAGAACAAATATTTTATAAGCATAAATATCTAATTAGAAACTATTCTCTCTGTAAATAATCATATCGAGTTCCAACCCTTTAGCCCATATCCTCGATACCAATAGGTTGACCGGTGCAAACTATAAAGATTGGCTCCAAAATTTGAGAATCGTTCTCACTTTCAAAAAACTTACCTATGTCCTTGATCAAGATGTGCCTGTGTTTTCAGCTCATCTATGCCCTGATCAACGAGCCATACTTCAGAAGTGAATGGATGAGGATAACAAGGCAAAGTGTTATATTTTAGCATCCATATGCAATGATCTTCAGTGACAACATGAAGACATGAGGACTGTCAGAGAGATGCTGACTCACCTGCAAGAGTTGTATGGTGAGCAGAGTCACACAGATCACTTTGAGATCTTTCAAAGACTATTCAGAGTAAAAATACATGATGGGCAGTTCATCAATGATCATTGTTTGATAATGATCAAGGACATTGAGGAGCTTCAGAAGCTCAGCATGAACATGGATAAGAAATTATAGGTAGATCTGATCCTCCAATCTCTTCCTGATTCATATGGATAGTTCATCATGAACTACCATATAAACAAAATTGATAGCACTTTGTCCAAGTTACTGAACATGCTGGAAACAGCAGAGGGCAACTTGAAGAGTTCAAGGGGTATAGTTCTGACTGTGAAGCGGGCTTCCTTCAAAAGAAAGTCTTCTTTCAAAAAGAAGAAAAAGCCTACAAAGAAGTAAAAGAACGAAGCCAAGCCCAAGAAACAGGTTTCGAAGAAGACCGACGACAAAGAAAAGTATTTTCATTGCAATGTCAAAGACCACTGAGGAGGAACTATTCGACCTACCTGGTGATTATCAAGAGCAGAAAGAAAGATGGGCCTTCTGAAGGTACATCTGATATACTCGTTATTGAAACTAATCTAACAATTTTCTTTTCTTCTAGTTGGGTTCTTGATTCAAGTACTCTTTTATGCACTTCTTTACAGGGTCTTGAGGAAGTGAGAGGGTTAAAGGAAGGTGAGATCACTCTTCGGATCGACAATAGAGCAAGGATTGCTGTTGTGGCCGTCGGAAGCTACCCTCTGTGATTACTATTAGGAGTTAGTTTAATTTTTAAAGACTGCTATTATATACCCATAGCCAGTAGGAATTTAATTTCTATATCTATGCTGGCATAAGATAATTATAATTTTTATTTCAATAAAGATATGTATTTGATTTATTTCAAAAATAAGCTGCTGCACGTACTTTCTTGATTGACGATCTTTATCATTTACATATGGATGTAAGTGTAAATATTAATGAGCAAATTATGAATACCATAATGTCTAAGAGACTTAGAGATAGGATTAGCCAAAAATATCTGTGGCACCTTAGACTAGGCCATATTAGAGAGGACAGACTCAACAAACTGGAGAAAGATGATCTTCTTGAACTATTGACTTTCGAGTCTATTCGATTTGTGAATCGTGTCTTCAAGAAAAAATGATCAAGCTATCCTTTGTGGGACAAGAGAAAAGGGCCTGAGATATTAGCCCTGGTAGACACTGATGTATGTGGTCCATTCAATGTACAAGCTAGGAGTAACTATGTCTACTTCATAACTTTTATTGATGATTATTCATAATATGGGTTTGTGTATTTGATGCACCATAAGTTTGAAGCCTTTGAAAAGTTCATAAATTTTAGACATGAAATAGAAAAACAGATCAAAAATCTATAAAAGTTTTTCAATCAGATCGAGGAGAAAAAAATCTTAGTGGAAAATTTCAAGCCTATCTCAAGGATAATAGCATAGTCTCACAGTGGACACCTTTAGAGATACCTCAGCTCAATGGAGGATCCGAAAGGAAGAATTAGATTCTATTAGATATGGTCCGGTACATGATGAGCTTCACAGATCTTTGTGTCTTTCTCTAGGGATATACTTTACTTTTTGCAATTTATCTTTTGAATCGGATATCCTCTAAATTTATTCTACCACATCATATGAGTTATGGCATGGTAAGAAGCCAATTCTTGGATACCTCAAAATTTGGAGATGTCCGGCTCATGTCAAGTGACGGCAGGCGGACAAGTTAGAGGCTAGGTCCTTTAGGACTCGCTTCATAAGATATCCTAAGAAAACTATGGGATACTACTTCTATCTTCCTGAGGATCACAATATGATTGTGAGCTATCATGTCGCCTTCTTAGAAAAAGAGTTTATCTAAGATAGAGGCAGTGGGGAGAAGATTGAGGTCGAAAAAAGTCTCTGAAGAGCAACGAGTCCAAGAACCTGAACCCAATAGTGAGCCAGTAGATGTGATACCTCCTCCACCTCGTAGATCAAGTAGGGTCTCCCATCCTCCTGAAAGGTACTTAATATTCTTACAAAAGATTTAGAGGAAGCATTCATTGTGGGAGATAGGGATATTAGGAATGATCCCAAAACCTATGATGAGGCAATGTTAGATATTAACTCCAAGAAATAGATGGAAGCGATGAAGTCAGAAATTGACTCTATACATTCCAACTAGATTTGATCCTTAGTAGATCCACCTGAAGGTGTTGTACCTATTGGGTGTGAATGAATTTATAAAAAAAAAAATTGGGTCAGATGATAAGGTAGAGATCTATAAGGCAAGGCTAGTCGCGAAAGGTTATAGTCAATGCGAAGGCATTGACTATCATGAAATTTTTTTGCCCGTGGCCATGCTGAAATCCATCCGTACTCTACTTGCGATAGTAGTTTTTCATGATTATGAAATTTGATAGATGGATGTAAAAATTATTTTTCTAAATGGATATCTTGAGAAAGATATCTATATGGAGCAGTCTTTAGATTTCACATCCAGTGATAGTGATCACAAGGTCTACAAGCTGTAAAGGTTCATATATGAACTCAAGCAAGCATCTCGGTGTGGGAACACTCACTTTAATGATGTGATCAAAATATTTGATTTCATCATAAATGAGGAGGAGCCATGTGTGTAAAAAGTCAGTGGGAGTGCTGTCATATTCCTCGTATTATATGTGGATGACATCCTCCTGATTGGGAATGATATTTTCATGTTGACATCGGTCAAAGTTTGATTGTCAAAAGAGTTTGCCATGAAAGATCTAGGAGAAGCTTCCTACATTCTTGATATAAAAGTCTATAGATATATATCTAAGAGAATAATTAGACTCTCACAGTGAATGTACATAGAGGAGGTGCTGAAGAGGTTTAGCATAAAAAACTTCAAGATATGTCTTTTGTCCCTTAGACATGGCATTCATCTCTTCAAGAAGATGTGTCCTGACACACCGAGGAGATCCAACGTATAAGCAAGATCTCTTATACTTCGGCAATAGGAAGCTTCATGTACGTCATATTATGTACACGACCTGATATAGCCCTTGCTGTGAGTGTCACAAGCAGATATCAGATGAATCCAGGTGAAGAATACTAGATTGCTATTAAAAACATCCTTAGTACTTGAGAAGGACTAAGGACTTGTTGTTGGTCTTTGGTGAAGGATCGAAGCTGAAAGTTGAGGGATATATCGATTCAGATTTTATGACTAATGTCGATGATAGAAAGTCTATATTGGGGTGTATCTCCTTATGTAATGATGGCGCGGTTAGCTGGAAGAGTTTCAAGCAGCCGATTATTATAGGTTCGACCATGAAAGCTGAGTACATCGCCATCTCTGAAACTGCTAAGAAAGTCTTTTAGTTTAAGAAGTTTGCTGTGGTGCTGGGTGTGATGCCATTATACTGCACTACGATAACAATAGTGCCATAGCTCTTGCTAAGGAGCCCAAGTTTCATCAGAAGTTCAAGCATATAGAGCGACAGTTTCACATCATACACGAATACCTTGAGAAGAAGTTCATTGAGGTGTAGAGAGTCGACTCCATGCTAAACATAGCAGATCCGTTGACCAAGCCTCAGCCAGAAGAAGATTGAAGCTCACTTTGAGAAGATGGGTTTTAGATAGCCAATTGGCTTTAGGTCAAGTGGGAGTTTGTTAGATTTGTGCCCTAGAAGTCAATTGTTGGCTGACATATTTTGTAATTTCAAAGCTTAATCTTGTACTTGTAATATTTTTATTATCAATAAAAGACTTTTCCATTCCAATCATATTTATGGGTCCATGATTTATCCTAGAAATTAATAAAGATGATTTCTATATATTCTCAAAATATTAAAAATTTGAGACGTACATCAATTAATAATTAATTTTTAAATGCTTTCGATCAAAAACTCATTATGGAGGACAGTGATCAATTCATTCGAGATCGATACATGGTTCACCTCTCTTATGGACAGATGAGTCTCGGATCTATAGTGTAGGGACACTGGAGTGAGGGTGCGAGTGGTTGTTAGAGAATAACTTATGCTGAGCGTGACCAACACGAGAAACCACTTAGATGTCTATTCACTCGTCAGTGGTCTTCTCAATGCTGTAGTGATGTGAGTGATCCTTTGACCTATGGTGTCATTGGCTATTCATAACGAGGCTATTGAGTTTAACTGCACGTTCTCTTGGTCTCTAGCTATTCGGATCCTTGCTGTGTATTTTGGCTATAATAGGTTCAGGTTCACTGTTTGGAGTAGGATGCACCTAGATGAAATCTATCGATCTTGGTAGAAAAAGAGAAGTCCCATGTGATTCACGAGACTGAGTTCAGAAAGTTTTTGGCCAAAGCAAGTATGAATACTGAAAAAAAAATTTTATGGGATTCACAAATGAACTCGAGTTGAGCTAATCTAGCATATGACTAATGATGGGGTCTAACGAGTTCTCCATGATCTCTGTTAAGTTGAGACTTATGATAGAAAGACTGAATCATATGATAACTGCACCTAGGAGTTCACACTTTCATTCTATTGGGTTGCCACTACATACTGCTAGATGTCACTGATGAATTGTGAGACTCATCGGGTGTCATCTTGATGATTGATGACCCTCGAAGGGTAGAATTGAAAATATTCCAACCCATCAAAAAGAGTTTTGATGATATTGTGATAAAGATCATAATATATTTCACTATCAGATAAAATAAAATCTATGGGATCACACATTAAGAAATTTAATCTTAAATTTGCCAATTGGACTTATGAAGTTCTAATTGGGTTGGGATTTATTGAAATCCTATTAGATTTAAGAGAACCATGCTAGCACGTGGTTAAACCTAATTCTTTTCAAAACTTCAATTGGATCAAATCCATTGCATTGAACCTAACCTAAATCCATTAGGTTTTAGCTGGGTGCCAAATTGTGAGCCCAAGAGGATTGGATTAAGTCAATGAGTTGGCTAAATTATCTCCTCATTATCTTTTTATTTATTGTTGGATCCCGTTCACACAGCAAAAATTGAATTTTAAAAATTTTAAAACAAACATATCGAAAGTTTTAACAATTAAAACTATCGAACCAAAATCCAAACTCTAGAATCACCTTGTAGATGTCGAACAAAACAAAAATAAGTATGCAAAGAGATAGAAGTTTATACTTCCTCCAATGAGTAGTATGGTAAATAGGTGATCTCTATGAGACTCCAAAGTAGAAGCCCTCCAACAGTGATCCACATAGAAGTTGGTCAAGGTTCTTCCTAACCAATGGCTGCTATAGCCTTTTCTTCACAAGAATACTGCTGGCTTTGAACTTGAAGTATGATTACACCAACGCCCAATCACCTTCAATTTTGCTATCAAAATCATGTCAAGAGAACACTCTTCAAAAGTCTCACAACTTAGGATCTGATTTTGGGCTCCAACACATGAAAAAATCAAACTCTAGGATAAACTAGCAACACTTGCTAATTTTCTCACCACCCTTCTTACAAATTTTCCTCTCAATTTTTTTTTCTCTTTATCTTAAATTTTTTTCAGAATTTTTTTCCTCTATTACACACCAATTAGCTCTAATTTGCATCCAAAATCCAGCCTTTAGCCCATACGAGACACCCTATATAAATAGGCTAAGAGGGGACGTGAGAAAAGACTCAGGGGCGCCAACTCTTGGTGCTCCATGTCTTCATGTGAAGAAATTAATCTCCATAACTTTATTTGGTGTAGAAGAGCCTTCACATAGAAGGACTCCTCCTCTTCTACACCCCATAAATTCTCTACATTAATTTGACATGTAATAAATAAGAATCTAGGTAGAAATGAAGAGATGGATAAGAGCCTTTATGAAGGACTCTTCACTTCTCAATACAATTAAGAGGGGGGCGGTAATTATTTTTTTGTATGAGACCTGATGGGCACAGAGGACTCCTTCCACACTTGAAACACTTCCAAGTTGGATAAGAATAAAATTAAATTAGATCCAATCCAATCAGGTCAAAGGCAACTGGTCTAGTTTAACTCAAACACTTTGAATTGAACCTATTTAGGAACTTGGGTTAACACAATGTGCTAGCATATCAAATTAATCCTTAAAATTTATATTAAATTCTAATTAGACAGATCAAAATCAAATCTTAAAGTATGTGATCTATTGGGTTTCAAATCTAGCCAGCAGTGGACACAAATTCTTGACGTAACCCTAATCAGATCAGATTAATCAGCTTAAGAATGCCAATCAACTAGGACTCTTTCTAATTAATTTTTAAATTAAATTTTTTAAATTTTGATGAGTCTACAAATCAAGATTAATATCTAGCAATATATCATGACTATTTGAAAGATTTAAAATTTAGATAAAAAATTATCAAAATATCCTTTAGTGGCAAGTTACTGTCTAATTCAATCCTTCAGTCAAACAATATCTCAGATGAGATATGGGCATGAAATCATGTCAAGTCCAATTGCTTATCTATATGTATCTCGATCAAAAGATGATGATTCAGTTGATGATATATTAAATTTTTTTTTTAATTATTATCCTACTTTGGCCAAAGACTTCCAGAATCATCGACCTATGAGATCACATAGGATGTTTGCTTCCTTTATTAGGAGTGACTGATCTTTTATTGATCACTCACAACATTCATACACACTTCACCACATCCAAAACACCCACACAAGGATCAAAGAATCAAGTTAGAAAGTAAACCAAAATATGGATTAATATACACAAGGTACCATAACGATCTCAAGTCAAAGGATCACTTACACAACTCCTACTAGAGAATCATCAGCTGACATTTAAATAAGATTTCATCAGATGTTCTCTCATAAATCTATTTAGTGAACTCATTATCTAATGAGCACCCACATCCTTGTATTAGTATCACCACATAAGTGATTGTAAGATCAACCACCCTCATCTCTGAGCATATATAGGATATGCCAGTCTTACCAGTATCATTGATCTCAGACTCAATAAACCAATGACTGGCGTGATCTCATCACAGCCCTAAAATCATTGTCCAGACTCATGAGGTTCATTATAATCTCAATAATAATAATAAAATATAGTATATAATAAATCAAAAATATCTATTTTATTAAATAACAATATCAATTACATGAGTTTGAAAGATAAATTACAGAAAACATCCGATCGCATCTCATATGCGATTGGCTTGTAGGGCATTATTCTTTTAATCTCTCATTTTCACTAAAGCTAATCACCTTTATACTTGATGCCCATGCAATCAAGGTGGCAGTCGAACTACTGCAATGACAAGACCTTAGTGAATGGGTCCGCTATATTATTCTTGGTATCAATTCACTTCATAATCACATCGCATCTTTCGACTATCTCCTGAATGAGGTGGGACCGTCTTAGGATATGCTTGGATTTATGATGAGACCTTGGTTCCTTGACTTGAGCAACTGCCCCAGTATAGTCACAATAAAGGGGCATGGTTGTCCAATCCTTGAAACCACGTCCAATTCTGAGTTAAATCTTTTCATCCAGACAGCCTCTTTAGCAGCTTCACTAGCAGCAATATACTCAGCCTCAGTAATTAAGTCAGCAATATTTTATTATTTGGAATATTTTAACTTACTGCTCTATCATACAGGGTGAACACCTACTCAGATATGGATTTACTATCATCCGAATCAGATTAAAAACTAAAATCAGTATAACTTTTTAGTTTTAAATCAGATCTTCTATATATGAGAAAAATATCTCTAGTCCTTCTCAAGTACTTGAGTATGTTTTTCATAGCTTTTCAATGATCCTCTCCGGGATCAGCCTGAAATCTGCTTACAATGCCCAAGATATAAGCCATATCAAGCCTAGTACACAGCATAGTATACATTATTGATCCTACAGCCAAAGCATAAGGAATAGAACTCATTTTATTTCTCTCTTCAGGTATCTTAGGAAACATCTTCTTAGAGAGTTGTATGCCATAACCCATGGGCAAGTAACCCCTTTTACTTCCCTCCATGTTGAACCTCTTCAACACAAGATCTATGTATCTAGACTGGGACAAGCCAAGCATCCTTTTTGATCTATCCCTATAGATCTTTATACCAAGTATATAGGATGCTTCACCCAAGTCTTTCATAGAAATTTTTTGTGATAGCCATGTTTTGACTGATTGCAACATAGAGATATCATTTTTAATGAGCAGAATGTCATCCACATACAAGATCAAAAAGATAATAGTACTCCCACTAATCTTCTTATACACACAAGGTTTATCCATATTTTTGACAAAGTCAAACGATTTGACTATCTCATCAAAATAGATGTTCCAACTCCTCGATACTTGCTTTAATCCATAAATGGATCTTTTCAGCTTGCATACTTGATTTGCTCTCCCACTAGAGACAAATCCCTCTGGCTGAGTCATATAGATTTTTTTCTTAAGATTTCTATTGAGGAAGGCAGTCTTTATGTCCATCTATCAGATCTCATAGTCATGGTATGCACAAATAGCAAGCATAATCCAAATAGACTTGAGCATGGCTACCTACGAAAAGGTTTCTTTATAATCAACATCTTATTTTTATTTGAAATTTTTTGCCACTAACCTGGCCTTATAGGTCTTTACCTGGCCATCTGCTCCAATCTTCCTTTTGAAGATCCATTTGCAGCCTATTGGGGTCACACCCTCAGGTGCATCAACTAAAGTCCAAACTTGATTGGTATATATGGAGTCTATTTCGAATTTCATGATATTGAGCCATTTGTCAGAGTCACTACTCATGACAGCTTCCGAATAGATTGTGGGATTATCATTTTCAATGATGTGGGATGTATTGTTATTCTCAATGACAAACCCATTCTTGAGTGGTACATTACGCACTTTACTTGACCTTCGGAGAGGAGGTGTGTGTAATGGCTGTGCCTCAACAATGGATACATCTGGTTGAGAATTAACTTATGAATCCTGGATAGGTTGTAGATTTTGAACTTTCTCAAGTTCAACAGACCTTCCACTACCCCTTTCTTGGATGAACTCTTTCTCCAAGAAAATGGTATGCCTACTAACAAACACCTTTTGTTGAGTAGGATGGCACAATTAGTATCCTATACTCTTTTTGGGATAACCTACAAATCTGTATTTGTTTGATCTAGCACTAAGCTTATGTCCATCAATATTTTTCACATAAGCAGGGCAACCCCAAATCTTAAGATATTTATGACTGGGTCTTTTTTCTTTCCATATCTCATATGGAGTACTAGAGACAGATTTGGATGGCATTTTGTTCAAAACATATACTGCGACCTTAAGAGCATATCCCCAAAAAGAGATCGAAAGATCTATAAAATACATCATGGACCGCATCATATCTAATAAGGTATGATTCTTCCTTTTCATAATACCATTTAATTATGGACTGTAAGAAAGTATCCACTGAGAGAGTATACCATTTTATTTTAAATGATCGAGGAACTCACTAGTCAAGTATTCTTCTCCTTGATTAGATCGAAGAGCTTTAATACTTTTACCAATTTATTTCTCAACTATTCATTGATATTTTTTAAATTTATCAAAGGCTTCAGATTTATATTTTATTAAATATATATATCCAAATCTAAACATATCATCAGTAAATATGATGAAGTAAGAGTATCCATCTCTGGCTTGAGTCGATATTGGACTGCAAACATCAGTATGTATAAGGTCCAAGATATTACTCATCCTTTCTCCATATCTAGTAAATGGAGTCTTGATCATTTTACCCATGAGATAAGATTCATAAGTTCCATATGATTCAAAATCATAAGAATCAAAGAATTTATCTTTGTATAAGTTGTTAATTCTTGACTCATTTATATGACTAAGTCGGTAGTGCCAGAGGTATGTAATATTTACATTCTCTCTCTTTCTTTTCTTCAAATTATCAACATGAAGTATATTATCATTAAGTGATAGGAATAAAAGATCATTATCAATATAAGCATTTTCATAAAATTTGTTAGAAAAAAGATAGAACAACCATTATTCTTTACTTTTATTTCAAAATTTTGTTCTAATAACAAGGGTACAGAAATAATATTTCTAATAATATTAGAAATATAATAACAAATCTTCAGTTCTAAAATTTTATCTGAAGACAACTTCAAAATCCTAGTTCCTAAGACTTCGGTCTGAATGGACTCTCTACTAGCATCGAACAACTCAAAGTCATCTTTATTCAGACTCTTTATTTTTTACAGATCCTACAACGATTTATAAAGATGTGAGCCACAAGCAGTATCCAATACTCAAGAATCTGAAATTAAAATATTTAATGATAAGTTAGTTTGTATCATATACAAACCTTTAGCAACATTTGCTTGTTTTACAATTGCAAGATATTCCTTCCAATTCTTCTTCCAGTGCCCCTCCTTGCCATAGTGATAGCAAGTACCCTTGGCGGAGATCTTTTTCGCCTTTATTTTGGAGATGCCAGCCTTAGGGTTCAATATTTTCTTGAAACCTTTCTTGCCTTTCTTCTTATTGATCTTATCAACGAGAAGAACTGAAGCCTTTTCACCTTTAAAATGGCTCTTTGCTGTTTTTAGTATATTCAGTAGCTTAGACAGGCTGATATTCAATTTGTTCATATAGTAATTTATGACAAATTGAGAGAAAAAATTGGAGAGAGACTGTAAGATTAAATTCAGGCTCAGTTCACTATCCATAACGAAACCCAATTATCCCAGATGAGTGATCAAATCAATCATCTCTAGGATATGAGTTTGCACAGATGTACCTTCAGTCATGCGAGCACAGAATAATTACTTAGATATCTCATATCTAGCAGTTCAATTTTATTCTCCATATAACTATTGAAGTTTCATGGTTTCATGCATGCAAAAATTTTTAAAACGAGTATGCAGCCAAATTTAAAATTTTTAGATTAAATCTAATTTAATCTAAGCATGCATAAGATTAAATCTTAAAATCATAAATAGGATTATCATACGTGAGATAAGATTCAGATACAAAAATTAGATAGAAAAAAATAAATAATGAACATACCTTGGCATGGATCGATCTTCACTGCGAATTGATGATCATGGATGTCTTCTGAAGTCCCTTGTAGCCGGACAAGCGTCTGACCTCTATGGGTATCCACACGAGACTCTGATCTGATCAGAAGCTTTTGATCTCACTGGAGTGCTAGTTCTCTTGCAGAGATCGCATCTTGATAGTTAAAAATCTTCTTTTCTCTCAAGACAATCTTAGAGAAGAAGAAGAAGTAGGAGGATATTGATCTCTATGCTAGAGATAATGAGAAGAATCCTTTCTTCTCTTTTCTTTCTAAAACCTATGCACCAAATTTTTATACTAGAGATGTAAGAATTTTTATCCAATTTTTGGACATAGAGGAGAAGAGAAACCCATGTCTAAATATGGACAAAAGAGATAGAGAAGATGTCCTAACAACCGACTCTTGGTTGTTGGTAAGAAAGAAGGGATATCACCTATCTTTTCTCACGCCCTTGACCTTCACGCCGCACCCTCTTCTCCTTTAGATTTTTCATGCATGAAAGCCCCATTCTTTTGGCATCACAACTGATCCATATCAGTCTCCTAGATGTCCCATAGGATGCATGGTTTAAATAGGGAAGAGATAGAGTTTAAGTAGGAGTTTAGGTGAGAGTCCAAACTTCTTTGGACCCTTCATTTTATGCCACCCAATACCAAGTTCTTTTGTGCCCAGGTTTCACATGATAAATAAGATTTTAAGAGCCTCTTACATGTTAAAAAGCTCACGCAAAAAATTCCCCTTTTGGGCATCCAAAAACTGGTTGGCGTGGGACTTGGTTTGTGGCGCATGGAGCAGTTTTATCCACATTAGACTCTTCATTAGGTGGCTGATTTAAACCAATTTAAATTCTAATCAATCCTAATTATATTAGGACCTAATTAGATCTAAATAGATAAAAATTTAAATTTAATTAGAGCCCAAACTATTTAGATTAGATGTCACCTAATTAGAGAAGGAGTCTTAGTCCTTTTGGACTCTCACTTGGTGCTTGACTCAAACTCAATTTAATCCTAATCCAATTAAGATTTGATGCAACTATAAAAATGAGTATTCCTAGTCTAAATAAGAATTCAAACATTCTTATTTATATCCTAGTCTAATTAAGAATTGAGTCAAACCCAAATTCTAATTCAATTAGAAATCATTCTCTCATGCAATTTAGGTTATCTCATAATTCAATTAGGTTTGATCAAATCAAACCTATGTCCAGTCAAATTAAATTTAATTTAATTAGACTTGATACAAGCTTCATAGCTCAATCATATTGAGCCAATTAGCAATCTAATTACTTATTAATCCTTCTATAACTCACCAACTCTTTAGCGAGTTACTTGATTGTAACTTTTGTATTGGATCAATCATCAATCAAATTGATAATCAAATCTTGTCATGATTCATAATCATAATTCAACCATCTGATCAGTCAAAAGTCTCTTTTGTATGTGACCTTATAGGTTCTATTCTGTTTGGTAGTAAGAAATATATTGTGATCCCTATTACAATATTATTGCAACTCTTTTCAATGGGTTGGAACCATTCCAACTCGGCTCACCAAGGATCATCGATCATCAAGATGATGCTTGTAGATCTTACAATCCACCAGTGACACCTAGCAGTATGTAGTGGCAACCCAGCAGAATAAAAGATGATGAACCTCTAGGTGCAGTTAACATATGATACAGTCCCTCTATCATGAGTTTCGACCAGATGGTAGGTCATGGATAAATCATCAAACTTTATCATCGATCATATGATAGATTCAATTAGCTCAAGTCCATATGTGATTCTCATGAAAACTCTTTTCCATTAATCACACTGCTATGGTCATAGACTTAAGGATTCAGCTTTATAAATCTCACAAGACTACTCTCTTCTGCTAGGGTCTATATATTTCATCTAAGTGCACACCCTACTCCTACAGTGGACCAACTATCGCCAACATCCACTACAAGGGCTCATTGAGATCTATATTTATATGTAGTCAAACTCCAGCAGCCTCACTGTGAGCAGTCATAGCACCGTAGGTTAAAGGATCAGTCATACAACTGCAGTATCGAGAAAGTCACTAATAAAGGAACAAACATCCATGTGACTTCTCATGTTGGTCACGCTCAGTGCTAGTTATTTTCTAACAACCACCTGTACTCTCGCTCCAGTGTTACTACACTACAGACTCGAGACTCATCTGTCCAAAGGAAGCGATCCATGCACTGATCTATTTGGATTAATCACCATCCCCATGATGATCTTATGACTAGAAAAAATTTAGGAATTAACCATCAATGACACATGTCTCAAATTCTCAACTCTTTGAGAATATGTGTCATCATTTTGTTAATCCCTTGGATGATTCATGGATATATAAATATGAATGATAATATAAATACCCATAAAGTATAAAATTATATCCTAGAAATATAAAATGTGTTAGCCAAAATTGACTTCTCGGACATACATCCAACAATCTCCCACTTGCACTAAAGCCAATCTACCATGTACCAAGCTCCATCTTCACATCTTTAGAAATTTTGGTTGATTAGATATCCAAACACATAGAGCAGCAGAACACACGACTATCTCAAGTAGAAATATATAAAAGTGCAGAGAGCAAACTCTATATGAGATGTGAATGACCGATTGGTAAGTCACTTAGCTAGCCAATCTACCATGTACCAAGATATTGCATCCTCGATCTGATCGAAGTACCTTAAGAAATTTTTCGATTTACTTCTCTACTTTACATCTGAATTATTTGAATCTTTCAAAAATTTCAAATTTGTATCTCATATACTTATCCATACCATGACTGATCATCGGTAAAGATAACGAAGTAGAGACAACTCCTTTTAGTAGCACATCATATGGGCTACACACATCAAATGTGTACAAAGATAAGTATCTCAGTGGTCTTTTTCCTCTTGTCCCACAAGAGTAGCTTGGTCATATTTTCTCAAAGAGATGATGCACAAACTAGATATGATTCAACAGTCAATGAGCCCAAAGGTCCATAATTCTTCAGTTTGTTAATCATTTCTTCTCCAATATGACTTAGCCATAGGTTTTACATATACTTAAGGTTTATCTTAACTCTGAATCTATTAGATCCAATGACATTCACTGCTTGCTCAATTAAGTTCACAGATGCATCACCATGCAAATGATAGAGATCGTCTCTAAGAACTAAATCCAAACGATAATCACAAAAGATAGATACCCATGGTTACAGCAGCAACTCTTGTCCCATTGTCAATTTCAAAGGTTACTTTCTCAGCCCTCTACCTTTCCAAAGACTCTACACTAGAGTCCAAAACTCAACTGAGAGAAGAGAAAATCGTAAGGATAGTATTGAGCAATTTCGATATGCCTACTCCAGGCATGTCTTTATTTTTTTTAGGCTCTCCAGGTATTTACTTTTGAACTCTTTCAAGGATCCTTTGTTAGCAACATTTTGATCAATTCAGATAGGATGCCATGATGGTCATTCATATGGTAGTTTACCATAAACTATCTATATAAACTAATCGAAGATTGTAGGATCAAATCTACAAGCAATTCCTTATGCATGGTCATGTCGAGCTTTTTAAGCTCCTTAATATCCTCTATCATTATCAAATAATGATCATAGACTGACTGTCCATCATGCATTACATACACTGTACAACTCTGATCACCTTACAACACTTGTAGATGAATCAATGTGTCGTTGGCAGTGAACATGTGCTCATACATACGTTGGAGTTCATCTAACATGGACTTCTACATATAGCACCTATCTTTTTTGGCATTGTCCATCCATTCATCAAGTATGACTCATTGACTATAGGTTGGGCATGTTGTTAACATTAGAATAACTTAGTAGAGAACATTGCTTAATTTTTTAAAATTAAAAATAATTCTTAAGTTTGTGAGCCAATCTATGTAATCAATTTTGGTTAATCGATTGATATCTAAGATTTGAGCTAGAGAATTGAAGCTGGCACAATAAACAATAGAGAGCAAAGATTTTAATTGAATATTTATATTTATTTTATAATTTACTTTAGAGATTTTTAGATACAAAAAGAGACTCCCACTATTTTATCAGATCTCTCACACTCTTCGGATGAAGAAATAAAAATCCTAACGTGACAATTGAGTTTTTAGTGGATGTTGTGGTCCTACTGATGTCGTGCACCTCACCTAACAGTTATTGATAACACGAATGAACATCGATGTGTGGACAACTCTTTGTCCAAATACTTTCTAAATATATTGTAGCTACTTGATCTCTAAGTCATATTAGCTCACCTAACAGTTATTGCCCACACTCCTTAGTTAAGTCAGACCCACTGTTTATAAGCAGGTGCAAAGCCGTCATTGGATCCCTTACCTAACAGTTATTGGGCCCAACCCCATCTTTATCCTGAAGCAACTCTTTGCTAATAAAGTAGTTTCATATTTTTGATATAACTGAACCACTATGACCAGCTGAGAACAATCAATGCCAATAGCATGCCCATACATCTATAATGGTGGAAGACCATTGGACTTAATATTTATGAAGAGATTTGAGTTTAAGTCTCATCTAATCAGTCATCATATGACTGATCTAATTGATATGGGCTAAATTAAATTACCAAGCAACCACATTTGAGACTCAATCTTTCAAATTGGTCAGGTAAGTAAAGATTTGTTGGGGTCTCCCCGTTGCTTTCCTTAGACATCAATAAATTGATCAGGTCAGTGAATGAAATCAATTAAATAATCACCTTTCAATTATTTGTCTGAGATACCAATTGGTTAATTGATCCAAATAGATTAGCTTAGATGAATCAGATTCAAACTATAGAGCCGAATTAGATCCTTAGGTTAATCGATTCTACATATGGATGTCTATCGATTCGATCAACAATAATTGTATAATCTTAAGCTCTATTGATCTCATCCTAATCAATATTTGACTCAGTTTGATCAACTGCTAAATTGATTTAGACCCAATATGATTAAATCAAAAATTCTCAATGTAATCAAATTACATGACCTAATTTTATCTACCCATGACCAATCCCTCATGCACAAATACTAATTTTAGATCTTAAATCTAAATTTTTAGATCTAAATTTTTTACATGAAAAATAAATTTTATTCTCAAAATAATTTTAGATCATACATACATACATGTATCATATGCATAAATAAGTTTAGATCATAGAAATAAATTTCAACCTTAAACATACTTTCATATATCATATATATGAATCAAATAGATCTCGAAACTCTTTTCAGATCTAATCAACAAAATATATATCACATACATACTATAAAAATTAGATCTAAAATTTTAATTTAATCAAAAATTTTAACATTATTCTAGGACAATCATACAGTATAACTAGTTATGCTAGGATAATCTTATGTCAGAATGACATCAAAAACTTTCAGATCTAAAATTTTTCTTTACAGATTTTAGATCTAAATTCTAATCTTATACATATGACATGGCTCTGATACTACTATTAGAGTTTCATGGTTTCATGCATGCAAAAATTTTCAAAATGAGTATACAGCAAAATTTAAAATTTTTAAATTAAATCTAATTTAATCTAAACAAGCATAAGATCAAATCTTAAAACTATAAATAGGATCATCATATGTGAGATAAGATTCAGATACAGAAATCAAATAGAAAAAAATAAATAATGAATATATCTTGACATGGATCGATCTTCACTGCGAACTGATGATTATGGATGTCTTCCAAAGGTCTCTTATAGCCGCACAAACGTCCAACCTCTATGGATATCTACATAAGACTCTGATTTGATCAGAAATTTTTTGATCTCACCGGGATGCTAGCTCTCTTATAGAGATCACATCTTGATGGTTGAAAAATTTTTTTTCTCTCAAGACAATCTTAGAAAAGAAGAAGTAGGAGGATGTTGATCTTTATGCTAGAGATCATGAGAAGAATCTTTTCTTCTCTTTTCTTCCTAAAACTCATACACCAAATCTCTACATTAGAGATATAAAAAATTTTTTCAATTTTTGGACAAAGAGAAGACGAAAAACCCATGTCTAAATATGGATAAAAGAGATAGAGAAGATGTCCTAACAACCGACTCTTGGTTGTTGGTAAGAATGAAGGGATATCACTTATCTTTTCTCACACCCATGACCTTCACATCGCGCCCTCTTCTCCTTTGGATTTTTCATGCACAAAAACCCCTTTCTTTTGGCATCAAAACTGATCCATATCAACTTCCTTGCCATCCCATAGGATGCATGGTTTAAATAGGGAAGAGATAGAGTTTAAGTAGGAGTTTTGGTGAGAGTCCAAACTCCTTTGGACTCTTCATTTTATGCTGCCCAATACCAAGTTCTTTTACACCCAGGTTTCCCATGATAAATAGGATTTTAAGAGCCACTTACATGTTAAAAAACTCACATAAAAACTTCCCCTTTTGGGCATCCAAAAATTGGTTGGCGTGGGACTTGGTTTGTGGCGCATGGAGGAGGAGTTTTATCCACATTGGACTCTTCATTAGGTGGTTGATTTAAATCAATTTAAATCCTAACTAATCCTAATCATATGAAGACCTGATTAGACCCAAATAGATGAAAATCTAAATCTGATTTGGAGCCCAAACCATTTACATTAGATGTCACCTCATGAAAATCCAAATCCTAATTCTTTTGGACTCTCACTTGGTGCTTGAGTCAAACTCAATTTAGTTCTAATCCAATTAGGATTTGGTACATCCATGAAAATGAGTATTCCTAGTCTAAATAGAAATTCAAATATTTTTATTTATATCCTAATCTAATTAAAAATTGAGTCAAACTCAAATCCTAATTCAATTAAGAATCATTCTCTCATGTAATTTAGGTTATCTCATAATCCAATTAGGTTTGATCAAATCAAATCCATGTCAAGTCAAATTAAATCTAATTTAATTAAACTTGATGCAAGTCTCATAGCTCAATCATATTGAGCTAATTAGCAATCTAATTGCTTATTAATCCTCCTATAACTCACTAACTCTTTAGCGAGTTACTTGATTGCAACTTTTGCATTTGATCAATCATCAATCAAATTGATAATCAAATTCTATCACGATTCATAATCATAATTTAACCATCTAATCAATCAAAAGTCTCTTTTATGTGTGACTCCATAGGTTCTATTCTGTCTGATAGTGAGATATATTGTAATCTCTATCATAATATCATTGAAACTCTTTTCAATGAGTTGGAACTGTTCCAACTCTGCCCACCAAGGATTATCGATCATCAAGATGATGCTCGTGGGTCTCACAATCTACTAGTGATACCTAGCAGTATGTAGTAATAATCTAGTAGAATAAAAGATGATGAACCTCTAGATGCAGTTAACGTATGATACAGTCCCTCTATCATAAGTTCTGACCAGATTGATAGATCATGGATAAATCATCAAATCTCATCATCGATCATATTATAGATTCAATTAGCTCGAGTCCATATATGATTCTCATGAAAACTCTTTTTCATTAATCGCTCTACTATGGCTATAGACTTAAGTGTTGGGAATTATGTCCTAAAATCAATCATGTGACGATTAAGTTTATCTTTGCATATAAATTATTAATTATTGAATAAAAATTATTCTGATATTTTTCATCATAAAGTTACATCTTTCTTGAACTCTTGTATTATGATGAAGTCCTTAGAAGTATGCAGGTGTGCGATAAAGAGAAGATTTATCATATAGTTCTTAAACATGTTCACGATCAAATGATACATCATTACAAGATGATGACGTTTATCGAGTAAAGATCGTTGTGTACCATATGAGTTGGTTGTCCTCTTAACCAAAGAGTATGGTAATACTGGTATGGCATACAAGTGAGATATAAGAATACATCATCATTGAACAAGTGACTCACCTGTCGAGCATTTTGCTGTCAAGAGCTTGCTCGCGAAATACATAGGTATAAGTGTCCTTCAGATTTGAGATCACTATAGTGACTTACAAGTAACTCACTATATTTTGATGCCGGACTATCTGAATTTCTAATACAGTGACGGAAGGCTACTGAGTACAGTCAAGTACTTGCGAAGTCTGTGTGTAGATCAAAATGAGATTGACCCCTCCAGATTATTGAAGATGATGTATCACTGTATTTTAATTTAGCAAAGTCTTGACCAAAGTAATCTATAAGATGGATTTGAAAAGTTTAAATATAATACGGATGAAGCAATTTTGGTTGACAGTTAACTGAGACCATCCTAGAGCATTCAGGGTCAAAAGGATAAATTATGCGGTAACCATATGTATGAATTCTGAAATATTTTTTTATGATAATTCAACCTATCTGGACGTCAAAAACTATTACTAGATGTATCTCGATTAGTACAAAAATTGATTCCTGTGCTACCGGCTTAGTATTTGAATCTATGGAGTTACGCACCCAAGTCAGACAAAGTAAGAAAGAATTGGTCTATATTTATATGTCCAATTTGAAAGTACTTGACTTGATTGAATATATAAGCTGGCTTGATTGAGAATTAAGTTATGGGTTAAATAAAATTGAAGAGTTGATTATGTCTAGCTAGCACTACACATGAGGTTCAGGTTCGATCTTGAGAATGATCAATTTTTGATCTATGATCCATTGAGCATATGAAAGATTAAATTTAAGTATTGATTAATTTTAAATTAGATCTAAATTAATTATTCTTAATTAGATCTAAAATTCAAGTTAGATTTGGTATAAAAATTTTAAAGAGTTTGAGATTGACAGTCTTTCGAAATTATTTCGAACTAGTTTCGAATTGGATTCGAATCGGATCTATTTTTTGATGAGACATGAGTTTTCCCACTTGCACTAAGATTTTCCTCTATTATGGGCCAACCAATATTTAGAGCTTTGCTTATTTGGGGTGTCTCATGTGGGTGAGGGAGTGGGTGTAAATTGGTTATCATATGTGATGGCAATTCTATCTCATGTAGGAATCCTTCTTTCATGAGTATTGAACTGATTCAAATCATATTTGAGTTAGAACTCCTATACTTATTGGGTCATGAGAATCATTTATAAATAGAGTGGGTCTCTACCTATGGATGCATAGGAAATAAATCAAATCAAGAGAAGAGAGAAAGAGAGAGAGAGGCATGAGAAGAGAGAGAGGTCCCTTCTTCCCCCTTGCCCTCTCCTCTTGTTGCTGCCCTTCTTCCCTTGGGCATGGATCTATCTTGGGCGTCCCACCTGCTGGTGTGAGGTGTCACACCAGCACATCTCATTTTTTGATTGATTGAGTTGCAAAGGCAATTGAATTGGATTTTATCCTACTTTCCTGCGACGTCTGACGTGCATGCGAAGTAGAGGGTCTGCACATTCAGGCCTCCATAAAGGTTTATATTAGATAATTTAAGATTTAATTTTTGGTTCTACTGCTAATCAGGTAAGAATTTGATCTTTAATCATGTCGATGAATAAAAAAATTTTTAGATGCAACTTGGGTTTTTTTAGGGGAAACAGTTTCTTTCCCTTCAGTTGATATCAGAGCCAGGCTTGAAATATATATATGCATAATAAATTTTTTTGAAATTAATTATATAAAATATAATTAAGATTTTTATAAAATATTAAATCTGATTTAAATCTATTTATATAAAATTTTTGATCTGATTTTAATTAGATTAGAGGTGCCTAATCAATGGTTGATTAAGGTTGTTATAAGTTTGTTATAACAGAATTTTGCTGTTGCTGAATTTTTTATGGAATAACAATGTAAATTAAAATTTATTTTAATAAAATTTTAATACTATTTTTTTTATGAAGTGAGATTTATTTTAGATCTAAATTGGATCCATTTTAATAGATATTTAGATCTGAATCCTATCGAAATTCAGTACTGCACGAAAATAAATTTTATCAGAAATTTATTCCTTATACATTTATATTTGCATCTAATTAATTTTCTATATGATATCAAATCTGAAATTGATGTTTTATAATCAGTATAAGATCATTACAGGAAAATAAAAAATTACCGCTTTTATTTCACGATGCTAGTTATCCGCGTCGAAAATTTTTAAACCTTTGGCCAAAGGGTTGATTTCAAGATGGCACATATAAGCATCGTCGGGATACAATGGGGTTTGTAACGGAGTTTGCAATGCTCTTATGAGCGTTGTTGGGATCCATAAACCCCACAACCCTCCTAATTTCGTCGTCTTCCTCCACGATAAAGTCCACAGAAAGAAGACTAATTTTTTGGTCTCACTTCAGCCTCCACTCATCTGCCCTCATATGGTATAAAAGGCAATCACTCCCATTTCTCTCCTTCGCCATTTCTTGGTCTCGACAAGATTGCAGTTCCTCATTCCTCCCTCTTTTGAGATCTCGCTCTCCTCCGTCACCTTGGAGGAAGGGAGAAAGAATCCTAATCTCCATCTTCAATGAGGTCAGCTCCCGATTTCTCCAGATCTAGTTTTCCCTCCTCTGATCTACTCGATATCATGTTCTTTATCTGGTTTTGCATGCAAATATGAATCAGATGCAATATACTTGTTTTTAGTTGTGAAAATCTAAAGAATGATGGATTTCTGGGATCTTTCTGTAGTTCGATCTGGTGGATCTTTAGGTTTTATGGCCGACTAGGGAGAAGCGAGCACCGGTGTAGGGTTTATTATGGTGGATCCTGGAACTAAGCAAGTTTTCTTATATCAATGGGTATTTTCAATAGTTTGTTCAGTATATGGATTTCAAAAAGCTAGAATACCCTATAAGATTGAACTAGTTCTTTATATATTTCTTACATTAGCTATGTCTTGGGCATATTTCGTGGTGCATGTACAATATTTTAATTTCTTCCATAATTTCACACCTATTGAAATCTCCATTTAGTATTAATTGATTACAAATTCTCACCATTTTATCATATACCACATGCTGTATGATAAAAGTTGTTTTGAATAATTTTATATTATCTTTTTAGAGAACTAAGAATAGAGAAAGTCCAAAGAAATGGGATGAGATGGGATAGATTTCAGCTCACTCACTGGTATAGGATAAAATGAGCAAGAGATATATGTGCACTATATCTATTGAATAATATTTTTATTAGATAGTCATCATGCATGTATAATAAGATAAAGGGTTGAAATGCAGTGTGAATGCCACATATCCTCTTTCTGCCCTGGAGTTTCAGGGCAGATTTGTGGTTGATTTATCTCTAAGGAGCTGAAACCGAATCAGAAAGTCATATATGAAGTGCTTACTATATCAAGTTTTTAAGTTAGATAGCATAAATGCCAAAAGTGTGAATGAGAACAAATCTCATGATCAGGTGATTAGAAATATGATTAGCATATATGTGCCATATAAACTTCTCAGTGAGCAAGGATCCAACACAAAGATATTCAAAAATCTAATATTCTAACTAGCACAACAGTTTCTGGGTCTTGACATACTAAAAATAAAAAAAATCCAGTTTTTAAACATCTGTAAGTTATTTCTTAATAACTAGATGTGTCTTGAAAGCATGGGTGCTTTATATCAAAACCTGTTGTGCTTTATATCAAAACCCTGCTAGAATACACCATCAAATCAATCATTGAAGTATCAGCTGCATTTGTTATGTTTATCACTTTGCCAAGTATCAGTTTTTGGATGAAAAACTTACTATTTGGGTTGTCTACATGCCTTCCTTGAGTATCAATTGAAGTTTGGTATCAGTACTTATATTGTTAATTTTCCAATGTAATAAACCAAGCCATCCATGAAGAATAAGCAACATAAATAGAAGTGTTTGGCTCTGTGGTTCTTTACTAAATCATTTAGTTACATGTTGCACAACATGAGGAAACTACATTTATATATGGTTGTCAATGTTTGATGTGGGATATGTTCAGATAGCCATCACACTTACACATGGATGGTCGAAAACTACATACCTGCCTCACTTGCGTCTGAACCAGAGATTCTAATTTTGAAAAAGAAAAAATCCAAGTGCAAGACTAAAATGATTGCTTCTGGTAAATAATTTTAGCTTAGAAAAACATATGACAAATTTGGTTTCAGTACCTTTAGTTTCTTTTAAGTTGGGGATATCTCTCAAAGTACCAATATTTTCCTTTATAAAATGACATTAAATTGCTCAAGAAGGAAATTCATATAGTAGGAATAGTCTTTTTAATTTACATCCAGTTTCTGAATGCCTTCTTGTTCTTTGGTTGCCTGTGGTGAGCAGAAATATATTTCCAATTTCTCACTTGAGACCTCGGAAGTAATTGCTATGCAATGAGCAAAATAGTTCTATCACTCATCATCATCTTATCTCTTGCTGCAGTTAGAAGATTGTGTTATTTCGCAAAACATATTCAAATTTGTCATGAAACCTGTGCTTAATTTACTTGGATCATAGTTCCAATTGGTAATCTTAAGCAGTTTATGCTTGCATTATAGGCCTATTTTCCAATGCCACAAAATCCTTTTTTTGTGATTTTGTTTGATTAATTGTATCTATATATCTGTTTCTGTTGTGGCTTGACATTACCATGAAATATTTCCTTTACATATACCCCAAACTGATATGGATTGTGTCAGGTTGACTCGACCAACAGAGCAGTCTCCCTTTTCCGTTTCTGCCCATGATTTTGGTTGTCAGGTTGACTCGGCCAACAGAGCAGTCTCCCCTTTCCGTTTCTGCCCACAATTTTGGTGGGGCCTCTCTTTTGGCAATGCAGCGGGATTTCCTTTTCAGCGAGATTTCTTTTTCCCACACACGGGTCTCTCTTTTGGCAATGCAGCGGGATTTCCTTCTTTTTTGATTCTTTCAAGAGATATTCTTCCTCTCATTCTGCTAATATATTTTTCACGAGAGAAAGAATTAAAAGGAGAGAAAGAGAGAGAGATTACAAAAGCTTCTCTTTTGATGTACTATTGATTCTCACATAGTAAAAATTTCTCGCCTCCGCCCGTGGACGTAGGAGTATCTTTTTTATCTCCGAACCACGTAAATTTGTGTGTTCTTCTTCTTCTTCCCTATATATTTTTTTTTGTTCTGTGTTGAAGGTGCAATTCTGGTGTCCGTTTATACCAGTGGCATTATTATTTGTGTTTGTGTGCGAGTTTATCCCAACAAATTGGTATCAGAGCCAGGTTATCAGATTGCTCGTTCTGTCTGCACACAAGCTCCGTTTGCTATTTTGTGAAGGATTCCAGATGGCTGCGAAGTTCGAAATCGAGAAGTTCGATCAGAATATTAGTTTCGGTATTTGGCAAGTTAAGATGCACGCGATCTTGACGCAGCAGGGGTTGCAGAAGGCGTTACTTGGAAAGGAGAAGATGCCGGCCACATTATCTGAACAAGAAAAACAAGAGATGGATGAGAAAGCTCTGGCTGCGATTCAGTTGTGTTTGTCGAACGAAGTTCTGCGGGAAGTCATCCATGAGAAGTCAGCGGCTGCTTTGTGGTTCAAGTTAGAGTCATTGTACATGACAAAGTCCCTCACCAGCAAGCTACATTTGAAGCAGCATCTCTTTATGTTGAAGATGGTTGAAGGTACATCTGTAAAAACTCATCTTGATGAATTTAATTCTATTCTTATGGATCTAGAGAATTTAGAAGTCAAGATTGAAGATGAGGACCAAGCCCTTTTATTGCTCTGCTCTTTACCACCATCATTTAAATACTTTAGAGAAACTCTACTTTATGGTAGAGATTCTATTTCTATTGAAGACGTGAAATCATCCCTATTTTCAAAAGAGTTGATGGATAGGGACTTAACTGGTGGTAACAGTGAAGGGGTTTCTGAAGGCTTTGTGGCCAGAGGCCGGTCTCAAGAGAGAACTTTTGAGAAAAATAAGGAAGAGCATAGATCAAAGTCAAGAAACAAGTCTAAAGTCTGCAATTACTATAAGAAAAAGAGACACATCAAAATTGATTGTTACAAGTTGAAAAACAAACAGAAAAGAGAAGCAGAAAAATCTGAGAATGCAGCAGAGGTTGGAGTTGCAAAAGATGAGTCCTATGATTATGTTTTATCTATTAATATTGACAGATCCAAGGATGAATGAATTTTAGATTCGGGTTGCTCCTACCACATATGTCCTTACAGGGACTGGTTCTACACCTATGAGCAGATTGATGGTGGAGTTGTCTTGATGGGGAACAATGCCCCATGCAAGACTGTTGGGATAGGTTCAATTCGAATTAAAATGCATGATGGCATAGTGAGGACATTGACACAGGTTAGACATGTTCCTGACTTGAAGAAGAATCTCATCTCCCTAGGCACCCTTGAAGCCAATGGGTGCAAGTATTCAGCTGAAGGTGGAGTTCTCAGAGTTTGTAGAGGTCCTCTTGTTTTGATGAAAGCCAAAAGGTCCAGTACTTTGTATACTTTGATGGGCACTACAGTTACAGGTGCAACAGCTGCTGCATCTCCTTCTATGTCAGAATTAGAAGTCACTAAACTTTGGCATATGAGACTGGGACATATGAGTGAAAAGGGCATGACTATGTTGAGCAAGAGAGGCTTGCTTTGTGGTCAGAGTACAGGTAAGATGGATTTTTGTGAGCATTGCATCTTTGGGAAGCAGAAGAAAGTCAGCTTTCAAACAGCAATTCACAGAACCAAGGCTACTCTGGATTATATTCATTCTGATCTTTGGGGTCCTGCCTGTGTTCCTTCTAAAGGTGGTGCCAGATATTTTCTAACTTTTATTGATGATTATTGTAGAAAAGTTTGGGTGTTTATGCTTAAACATAAAGATGAAGTGTTCAGGCAATTCAAACAGTGGAAGGTTTTGATTGAAAAACAAACTGGGAAGAAAATTAAAAGGCTGAGGACAGATAATGGGCTTGAATTTTGCTCTAGTGAGTTTAATGAGTTTTGTAAAAATGAAGGTATTGTCAGGCACCGTACAGTGAAATACACTCCACAGCAAAATGGAGTGGCAGAGAGGATGAACAGAACTCTTTTAGAAAGAGCCCGTTGTATGTTGTCAAATGCAGGTCTTAGCAAAGACTTTTGGGCAGAGGCAGTGTCTACAGCTTGTTATTTAGTGAACCGTTCTCCAGCTACAGCCATTGCATGCAAGACTCCAGAAGAGATGTGGTCAGGTGATCCTCTTGATTATTCTAATTTGAAAATTTTTGGATGTCCTGCTTATGTTCATGTTAATGATGGTAAATTAAATCCAAAAGCTAAAAAGTGTATTTTTCTTGGTTATGCATCAGGGGTGAAAGGATACAGGTTTTGGTATCCTGATCCCAAATCTCCTAAATTTTTGATTGAGAGAAATGTTACTTTTGATGAATCTGCAATGTTATCTCCTAGAGAGGAGAAAGTTATTTCATCTGATGCAGGTCTTTCAGGTAATAGCATGAAACAGATGGAGTTTGAAAGCGGTGGTTCTACTACTATGAAGCATTCTTTCCAGCAACAACAGCAGATGACAGATTCAGCTCAGGTAGAGGAAACTCCACAAATGCAGCAGTTTTCTCTAGCTAGAGATAGGCAGAGAAGAGATATTAGACTACGTCAGAGATATGTAGATATGGTTGCTTATGCATTGTCAATTGCAGAGGAAACACTTGATGCTAATGAGCCTTCTGGGTATTCAGAGGCTATATCTCGTGAGGATTCAGCTCAATGGATAGTTGCTATACAGGAAGAGATTGAGTCTCTCCTGAGAAATAAAACTTGGGAGTTAGTGAAGGCTCCTAAAGGAAAGAAGATAGTTGGCTGCAAATGGGTCTTCAAGAAGAAAGAACATACTCCAGGTGTTGAAGATGCTAGATTCATGGCACGGTTGGTTGCAAAGGGCTACAGTCAAGTAGAAGGTATTGATTATAATGATATCTTCTCACCTGTTGTGAAACATAGTTCTATTCGTGTTTTACTAGCATTAGTTACTTCTCATAACTTGGAGTTAGAGCAAATGGATGTAAAAACAGCCTTTCTGCATGGTGAACTTGAAGAGCAGATTTATATGCAGCAACCTGAAGGTTTCCAAGTTGAAGAAAAAGAGGACCATGTTTGTTTACTAAAAAAATCATTATATGGTTTGAAGCAATCTCCTAGACAATGGTATAGGAGATTTGATACCTTTATGACACAACATGGATACTCTAGGAGCAGTTTTGACAGTTGTGTCTACTTCAGAAAACTGTCAGGTAATTCAGTTATTTATCTGTTGTTATATGTTGATGATATGTTGATTGCAGCAGCATATATTTTTGAGATCAATCAGCTGAAAGCTTTACTCAGCAGTGAGTTTGAAATGAAAGACTTAGGAGCAGCAAAGAAAATTCTTGGGATGGAGATCCAGAGGAACAGAGGTGCAGGTAAATTATTTCTGACACAGACCAGTTATGTTCAGAAAGTTCTTCAGAGGTTTGACATGTGGGATGCCAAATCAGTTTCTACACCACTTGCTGCTCACTTCAAACTTTCAGCTTCTTTATCACCTCAGTCCACAGATGAAAAGGTGTATATGTCATGTGTTCCATACTCCAGTGCAGTTGGCTCTTTGATGTATGCTATGGTCTGTACCAGACCAGATATTTCACAAGCAATCAGTGTTGTGAGTAGATATATGTCAAATCCTGGTAAAGTACATTGGCAGGCAGTGAAATAGATTTTCAGGTATTTAAAAGGTACTGTTAACACTTGTTTGGAGTTTGGTAGGAACGGTGATGTTTTGTCTGGATATGTTGATTCAGGCTTTGCAGGAGATCTTGATAGAAGGAGATCTCTTACTGGTTATGTTTTCTCAGTTGGTGGTTGTGCTGTTAGTTGGAAAGCTATACTTTAGCCTACAGTTGCATTATCTACTACAGAAGCAGAGTTTATGGCAGCAACAGAGGTAGTGAAGGAAGCTATGTGGTTAAGAGGCTTATTTGGAGAACTTAGTTTGGAACAGAAAGAGACTATTATATACTGTGATAGTCAGAGTGCTATTCATCTCACTAAACATCAGATGTTTCATGAGAGAACGAAGCACATTGATGTAAGGTACCATTTCATTCGAGAAGTCATTGCACAGGGCAATATTGTTGTGAAGAAAATTGGTACTGAAGACAATCCAGCTGACATGCTGACAAAACCTCTTCCAGTGGCTAAGTTCAAACATTGCTTGGACTTGGTTGGAGTCTACAGCACTTGAGGATATCCTTCGGGATTTTGGAGGAGATGAGAATTTTCTACTATTATTTTTGTGAGAATTTAAGTTTGAGGAGATCGATCAACATTGTGAAGAACATTCATATTGACCAAGCCAAAGGTGGAGATTTGTCAGGTTGACTCGGCCAACAGAGCAGTCTCCCCTTTCCATTTCTGCCCACGATTTTGGTTGTCAGGTTGACTCGGCCAACAGAGCAGTCTCCCCTTTCCGTTTCTGCCCACGATTTTGGTGGGGCCTCTCTTTTGGCAATGTAGCGGGATTTTCTTTTCAGCGAGATTTTCTTTTCCCACACGCGGGTCTCTCTTTTGGCAATGCAGCGGGATTTCCTTCTTTTTTGATTCTTTCAAGAGATATTCTACCTCTCATTCTGCTAATATATTTTTCACGAGAGAAAGAATTAAAAGGAGAGAGAGAGAGAGATTACAAAAGCTTCTCTTTTGATGTACTATTGATTCTCACATAGTGAAAATTTCTCGCCTCCGCCCGTGGACGTAGGAGTATCTTTTTGATCTCCGAACCACGTAAATCTGTGTGTTCTTCTTCTTCTTCCCTATATATTTTTTTTTTGTTCGGTGTTGAAGGTGCGATTCTGGTGTCCGTTTGTACCAGTGGCATTATTATTTGTGTTTGTGTGCGAGTTTATCCCAACAGATTGGGTAATGTATCAAAAGATAGCTCTAATTTTGGTATATAAAGTTTTGATATTGAAGCATCTTTTTTTATGTTGACAATTAGAAAGTGAAAAACAAACTTGAATAAAAAATTGCTGTCGTGAGGTTTCCTGCTTCCTACCCATGTTTATATCAGATTTTGGTATTCATGGTTTTATGCTTCCTGCTTCCTTTTGTATTGAGCAAGTTCTATTCTTTGCATATAATTTTCAGCTGTAAATATGATGAGTTTGTTACACTATT
>NC_026004.2:77827455-77888500 GCF_000442705.2 Elaeis guineensis | reverse complement strand
AATTCAGTGCAGGGGTAAAATGATAATTTTAAAACTTTTTCAAAATTATGATTTTACAGTGAAAAAATATTAATTAATCTAATTAATTAATATAAATTATCCTACACTAGATCTAAATATGATATATAGCATGCATTCATTTAAATCTGAATTCAAATTCGAACAGTAAACACTTTACTGTAATATGCTCAGAACATAATACCATTATGCGGGTAGTAGATCGCCGCAATCTGATCACCGTCGGGAGAGTCTGATCATCCGATGCAGCCCCACAGTGTGTCTGGCCTCTTGGATCATCCACATGAAGCTCCCGATCTGATCGACTCCTCACGAGTGCTAGCTCGTTGTAGAGCCCTTTTGACGGTCGATGTTGATCGAACTCCTTCGATCGATGTCTGTCGATTCTTTGGACACTTGGATCATCAACAGACATGCTTGAGAGGATGTTGAAGATCTCTCTGAGAGTTTATGGGCTCACGACACTCGTAGCTCACTTTCTCACTTTCGAACCCAGGCTAAAACTCTAGGAGAACTCATCAAAAATCTTGCACCCACTTTTCTTTCTTTTCTCTCTTTTTCTCTTGGAAGGATATGGACTTCCTTCTCACACACAAGACTTCTCATGTCCCAAAATTTTTCTCCAAAAATCTTCTTCTTGCACGCCCCACTCTTCTCCTCCTTTTATAACAACGTCAAACGTCTTATCCAAAAGAAAGGATAAAGATGAGTAATTGCACATTTGAATTCAAATCAAATTTTGAATTCAAATGGACACCAACTCATCCCTTATCTACTAAAGGCATGAGGCGTGGCTTAAAATATGCATGGAGTGATTTCATGAGAAACTTTTCTCATGTAATAAATGGAGCGTAAAAAAAAGGGATAAGTGCAAAGATTGATTGCCCATTCAAATTCAAACTTTATTTTGAATTTAATGGCCAACCAATCATCTTTATCCATTCATATGGCACATTAAAGTGGGGCGTGGAGAGGGCTTGGCATGAGAAAAAATTATGAGAAGTTCCTTCTCATGAATTCAAATGGGTGCAATGGAAGTGAGGTGGCGCATGGAGATTGGGTCAAGGTGGTTTAATTATTTAAACCAACCTAATTGAACCAAATAAGTTAGATCCAATTAGACTAATTTAAACCAACTAAATTAGACTTAATTAGGCTCAATAAAATCTAATCAAATCAGGAATTGATTAAGCCCAACTCCTGATCAAATCAGGGACCAAACCATCTCGACGATTAGGTCAACTCTTAACCTAATCGGGTCAAACCCACTGAATCAATTCAATTGGACTTGATTCCAAAAATAATTACTCAATCAAATTGAGTTAATTAGTGATCAAATCACTAATTAAACCTCTCATAAATATGAGTCAAATTCGATGGGCAATCAGGCTTCAGAATTCATCGATATGTAACCCTATCGAAAATCCCAACCAGTGGGACTCTTGACCCCGGTACCCATAATGTGTGGAACTCATGATCAGAGAATCCTGATTCTCAATCACTGAGTCCCAAACATATAGGATTCTACATCAGCTATCAGATCAGATAGGAACCTCTAATGTTGTGACCCTGTAGGTTCGAATCTAAGCTGGTAGCACAGGAACCAATTCTTGTACTAATCGAAGTGACCATCTAGCAATGGTACCCCACATCCGGATAGGTCGATGAGTCACAATCGCAACACTCAGAACCTACATGAATATGGTTACTGTATAATTCATCCTTTTGACCCCTGTGTTTAGGATGACTCAGGGTTAAACTGTCAACCCTGATCAGATCATCCGAATCGTGCTCAACTCAAACAGTCCTGTGACTCCTCACAAGGACTACCCTGGCCAAGGTTTTGCTAAATTGAAATACGACTGTACACAGCTCCTAAATTGGAGTGGTCAATCCCATCTTGACACACGCACCGACAAGTCAAGTACTTGACTACACCAGCAGCCTTCCGTCACTGAATTAGAAATTCAGGTAGTCCAGTGCCTAAGTGCAGTGAGTTGCTTGCAAGTCACCATGGCGGTCTCAGGTTGGAGGGATATTTATACCCATATTCCATCAGAGCAAATCTTGACAGCAAAATAGCTCCGGAGTCGGTCACGTTCAGTACAGATGTACCCTTACATCTCACCTGTATGCCATATCAGTGTCTCCACACTCATTGGTTAAGAGGACAACCAACCTATATGGCACACAACGACCTATGCTTGATAAACGTTGTCGTCCTTGGTAACAACGTATCATTTGGTCGCAAACAGATTTAAGAACTAAATGACAAATCCTCCTTTGTCGAGTCTAAATAGTCTTAAGGACTTCACCATAACATAGGAGTTCATTAAAGATGAAATATTTTATGATAAAAATATCAAAATAATTTTTATTAATTCATAATTCATGTACAAATATAAAAATGAGCACAACCGTCAACAAGCTGACGATTGACTTTGGGACACTATTCCCAACAATCTCCCACTTGGCCTAAAGCCAATCGGTGCAGTATCTAATACCCATCTTCGACTTGTAGTTGTCGAACTCCTTCACCGTAATGGCTTTAGTGAATGGGTCAGCCAGATTCTCCTTTCCCATCAATCTTCTGAAGATCGACGTTGCCTCGATCCATAATTTTTCGGATGAGATGGTAGCGACGTAGAATATGCTTCGTCCGCTGGTGTGCCTTTGGTTCCTTCGCCTGAGCAATGGCTCCAGAGCTGTCACAGTAGAGCAGAACTGGACCAACAAGGGAGAGTGCTACTCTGAGCTCGGTGATAATTTTTTCAGCCACACCACTTCTTTGGCAGCATCTGATGTGGCGACATACTCCGCCTCGCAAACTTAATCAGCCACTGTGTACTGCTTGGAACTTTTCCAGCAGATAGCCCCACCATTAAGGGTTAAAATAAATCTCGACACAGTTTTGCTGTCATCGTGATCAGACTGAAAACTAGAGTCTGTAAACCCTATAAGTCTCAAGTCCGATTCACCATAAACAAGCCATTGGTCCTTAGTATTTTTTTTTTAAATACTTCAGGATAGTTTTAACAACCTTCCAGTGATTCTCCCCTGGATCAGATTGGTATCTACTCACTACCCCTAGTGAGTATGCCACATCTGGTCGTATACATGTCATGGCATACATGATAGATCCCACTGCCGAAGCATATGGAATCCTACCCATACACTCTCTCTCTTGAGGTATTGTCGGACAATCCCTCTTCGAGAGAGAAATTCCATGGCCTATCGGAAGATAGCCTTTCTTGAAATTCTCCATGCTGAACCTCTTTAGCATAGTATCAATGTACGTGGACTGAGATAAACCAAGCAACCTTTCAGATCGATCCCTATAGATCTTCATCCCTAGCATGTAGGAAGCTTCTCCCAGATCCTTCATGGAGAACTGTGACGACAGCCAAATCTTTATTCCCTGTAATGCAGGGACATTATTTTCGATTAAGAGAATATCATCCACATACAATACAAGAAATACTACCACTGGACTATTAGCCTACTTATAAATGCATGGCTTTTCTCCGTTCTTAATGAAGCCATACGTCTTGATCGTCTTATCAAAATGTATGTTCTAACTCCGTGATGCCTGCTTAAGTCCATAAATGGACCTCTGTAGCCTGCACACCTTAGACTCATTTGTGGATGTGAATCCTTCAGGTTGTATCATATACACCTCTTCATCCAGCTCTCCATTTAGGAAAGCTGTCTTCACATCCATCTGCCAGATTTCATAGTCCAGATGGGCAGCTATCGCAAACATAATCCGAATGGATTTGAGCATTGCCACTAGAGAAAACGTCTTGTCATAGTCTATACCATAACGTTGACGATATCCCTTGGCAACCAGACGGGCTTTATAGGTTTTCACCTTTTTGTCTGCGCCCCTCTTCCTCTTGAAGACCCACTTACACCCTATGGGTTTTACTCCTTCGGGTGGGTCAACCAATGTCCACACATCGTTGACCCTCATGAACTCCATTTCAGATTTCATGGCCTCTAGCCATTTCTCAGAGTCGGGTCTCTGCATTGCATCCATGTAGGTGATCGGATCCTCATCATTTTCATCAAGTTCGATAGGATCGTCGTCCCGGATCAAGAAACCATAGTATCTGTCTGGTTGACGTGGTACTCTACCAGATCGCCTTAAGGGTGCTTGATCAATGGGCTCCGGATCTGATCTAATCAAATTTGATTTGGCAACTTGCATCGAATTTTTCACCTGTCGAATTTCATTAAGTTCGACCTTAGAGGCAACAGTCCCTTCACCAAGGAGCTCTTTTTCCAAAAAGATTGCCTTAAGGCTGACAAATACTTTTTGCTCATCAGCCAGGTAGAAATAATATCCTTTGGTCTCTTTTGGGTATCCTATAAAATTACACTTGTCAGACCTAGGTCCTAGCTTGTCCATAATTAAATGTTTAACATAAGCCGGACACCCCCAAACCCTAAGGTGCGAGAGTCCTGGCTTACGTTCTATCCATATCTCATATGGTCTTTTGGTTACAGACTTACTCGAAACTCTGTTTAGAAGGTAACAAGCCGATTCGAGCGCATATCTTTAGAAGAAGATCGACAGACCAGCAAACTCCATCATGGATCGAACCATGTCCAACAAGGTCCGATTCCTCCTTTCAGATACACCATTATGTTGTGGTGTTCCAAAAGGAGTCCACTGAGAGAGAATCCCATTCTCCTCAAGATATGTCAGAAAATCATTGAAAAGGTATTCACCTCCTCGATCAGATCGAAGAGTTTTAATACACTTTCCAGTTTATTTTTCTACCTCATTTTGGAATAGTTTGAACATTTCAAATGACTCCGATTTATGCATCATTAAATAAACATACCCATACCTCGATAGGTCGTCTGTGAAGGTTATGAAGTAGAAATATCCACCTCTTGCACTTGAGCTCATGGGTCCACATACATCAGAATGTACCAAACCTAAGAGTTCACTGGCTTGCTCACTTTTTTCAGTAAAAGGTGATTTGGTCATTTTACCAAGAAGACAGGACTCACAGGTTGGAAGTGATTCACAATCACCTACTTCAAGAATTCCTTCTTGAGCCAACCTGTTTATCCTGTTCTTATTGATATGACCTAGCCTACAGTGCCAAAGGTAGACTTCTGACACATTATCTATTCTAGGGCATTTACCGGAGGTTTGAACCACATTAACAAGTTGTGATAGAAAGTAAATTCCATTATTAAGTTGTCCAACAAACATTGTAACACCATTCAAAATGATATTGTAAATATTTTTTTTATTAAAAATTGATAACCGTTCATGGCCAAAAGGTCTACAGAAATAATATTTAATAAAAAGCTAGGACAATAGTGACATTCACTCAGAATTATGTTTTGAGAATTGATTACAAGGTTCATGATTCCTAATGCTAGAACTAGAACTTTGCTTCCATCTCCAATGTTCAGGAATCTCTCGCCTTCATCAAATCTCCTACTGACCTGCAGACCCTGCATCGAATTGCAAATATGATAAGGGCTTCCGGTATCCAATACCCAGGCAGTAGTATCACAAATGGAAAAGTTGCAAGGTGTTATCATATAAGTACCTTACTTCTTCTTCGACCTGTTCGAATCCAGAGAAGCAATGTATAGAGGACAGTTCCTCTTCCAGTGCCCCTGCTTCTTGCAAAAGAAGCACTTCGCCTGGCTCTGGTCAGGCTTGCACTTCTTGGTCTGACCCTATGCAGACGTCCCAGCATGCAGCTGGCACCTTCTTATTCTTCTTTTTCTTGTTCTTCTTCTTCCCTTTCTTAAAGGGTCGACGACTAGAAGAAGATCCTCCCACAACATTCTCCAACTTCTTATGGAGCTGGTGATCCTTCTCAAAGTTCTGCAGCAACCCCAACAAATCGTGGTAGTTCACTGCAGGCTTTGTCATCCGAAAATGAGTAAAGAAGGGGAGAAAAGACTTGGGCAATGAATTAAGGATCGCATCCTTACCAAGCTGCTCGTGTAGGGGAAAGCCCAGTTTAGTTAGGCACTCAATCATTTCGATCATGTACAGTACATGATCAGTGACTGAGGCTCCATCCCTCATCCGAGCATTGAAAATGGCATAACTAATTTTGTACCTTTCAATATCGTCAGGCGTGCCAAAGGAGTCATTCAATATTTGAAGCATCTCCTCTGGCTGGGCGTTCTCGAACCTGTGGCTAAACTCATCATTCATTGCCGCCAGCATAATGCACCGAATGGTGGTGCGGTCGTTGAGCCACTTCTGATAAATGTCTCGAATCATCCCTCTAACGTTCGGGGCTGGCTCCTCAGGTGTCAGATCCGTTACTACATGAAGGATCCGCTCATGCTCAAGGATGATTTTTAATTTTCGATACCAGCTATCAAAATTAGGTCCCATGAGCTTGTCATTATCTAATAATGACCAGAGGGACAGGGTAGTGGCCATAGCTGCATAAAGAAAAATCAGACCTCTATTAGTACATAAATTATAAATACTTAAGACTTGAACTTTAGTCTAAAATTTCTCCCAGTATTTTTACGAACTGGTAGCCTCAACCTCCAATTCAAGGAATTACTTTAATTCCTTAGTGGGTACTAGAATCCACACAGATTACACACGAGCCCAACTTTGGTTGGTCAACCCATGTGCATCTATGGGTAGATTCATAACCAATTGTTTCTCTAAACAACTTCTAGTAATTGATTTTGCCCCAGAACCTAATCAGTAGGCTTTGGCCTCCACTAAAAAGATCTGGTTAGGTCCAACCATTAACATGATTTGATTTGGTGAATAGAACCAATAAATGATCAGGCCTGACTTTGGCCGGCCAACCTGACCACCATCAGAAAGACTCAAACCAAATTATCATATTATGAATGATAATTCCATTAGTCAATAAGCACTAGGCCTTTGGGCCTTCAATGATTATTAAACTAATGGACTCATTATCACTCACTTAATGGGAGGCCATGACTTAGTTATCAATATAACTTAATCATTTTTAGGGACCTAATAATTTTTGAGGATTTTATTAAAGGATAGAGAGAAGAAAATATCCAGCCAATTTCAATCCTCCCACTGACTTCACCAAGTCAGATTAAAAAAAAATTTAATTAAAGCTGGCATTAGGAGCACCTAAATCAGTCAAACTGATTTACCTAATAACATGGGTGAGCCCTAATCACCAAGTGATCTAATCAAAACCTAATTCACCAGGTTGGCCAGGTAAGTGAGATCAGTGGTGAGGATAAGCCATTAACTCGTCAGAGATCGAATCACTGCGAGTAGCTCCCGCTTAAAAATCATTGGTCAAAATGCCAAACTTACCTTAAACACCAACCGGCTCATTAGTTTTAATTTGATCAACTTATTAAATAGGGTTCCACCACGTAGCCATGAATTAAGTCTATCTTGGTCTAGTTAAAGACATGGACCCATTCAACAACAACTATTGGAGTTGAGTCTAGAGTATCCTTGACCTAATCTAATTCAACTTTTGATTAGATTTGATCAATTACTCTAATTTAGTCCATTTCTTTAAGCTAACCTTAGGTCTAACCCAATTATGGATCTAATCCATCTAACCCATTGACCCACAAGTTTATGCAATTGTCTTAGGTCTTAATTCACAATTCTAGACCTACTAGACAACACTTAATTCTTTTAATTAAGTATTTGGGCTGATGGGGCAGGGTTTGATATTTCGAAAATAATTTTTAAATTTGAAAGGTTTTATTTTCTGTTCACCAAATATGTTGACTCATTTCACAAATAGATCAACATATTTTATAAATAGCAATCCTATTGCTAATTACATAACAGAAAATAACTCAATCAAAATAAATCATGAATATTCCTTTAAATCTAATCTAACACATTCATGATAAATTTCATAATTGAACCTTTACAATTAATTCCTTTCACTGCTTCATCTGTATGGGATATAATTACAGCGGTACCCCTACCGCCATAGGAGACCCCATCGAATGGGAGGAGAGGGCCTTTAAACCCTGCTTTTCTCCTATGACCAGACGGCCATGACAACCAATCCAATTCGATTACTTGCTACTTGGATCCAGTATATCTAAATATATCAATTTCAAAATTTAAATTTCAAATTTTAAATTTTAAATTTTAAATTTTGAATTTCAAATTTCAAACAAATTTCAAATTTCAAATTTTTGAATTTCAAATTTTGAATTTCAAATTTTGAATTTCAAATTTTGAATTTTAAATTTTGAATTTAAAATTTGAAATTTTAACCAAATTTCAAATTTCAAATTCTAAATTTTAAATTTTAAATTTCAAATTCTTGAATTTTGAATTTTGAATTTCAAATTTTAAATTTTAAATTTTAAATTTTTGAATTTTGAATTTTGAACAACTTTCAAAATTCAAATTTTAAATTTTAAATTTTAAATTTCAAATTTAAACTTTTAGATTATAACTTAATCTATGCATGCAAATATATATATATATATCATATCTAAGAACCCGCTCTGATACCATTTGCAGGGGAATTCAGTGCAGGGGTAAAATGATAATTTTAAAACTTTTTCAAAATTATGATTTTACAGTGAAAAAATATTAATTAATCTAATTAATTAATATGAATTTATCCTACACTAGGATCTAAATATGATATATAGCATGCATTCATTTAAATTTAAAATTCAAATTTGAACAGTAAACACTTTACTGTAATGTGTTCAAAACACAATACCTTTGTGCGGATAGTAGATCACCGCAATCTGATCACCGTCAGAAGAGTCTGATCATCGTGATATAGCAACACAGCATGTCTGACCTCTGTGGATCATTCACACGAAGCTCCCGATCTGATCGACTCCTCACGAGTGCTAGCTCGTTATAGAGCCCTTTTGACGGTCGATGCTGATCGAACTCCTTCGATCGATGTCTGTCGATTCTTTGGATACTCCAGATCATCAACAGACATGCTTGAGAGGATGTTGAAGATCTCCCTGAAATTTTATGGGCTCACGACACTCGTAGCTCACTTTCTCACTTCCCGAACCCCAGGCTAAAACTCTAAGGAACTCACCGAAAATCTTGCACCCATTTTTTTTTTTCTCTCTTTTTCTCTTGGAAGGATATGGACTTCTTTCTCATGCACAAGACTTCTCACGCCCCAAAATTTTTCTCCAAAAATCTTCTTCTTGCACGCCCCACTCTTCTCCTCCTTTTATAACAATGTCAAACGTCTTATCCAAAAGAAAGGATAAAGATGAGTAATTGCACATTTGAATTCAAATCAAATTTTGAATTCAAATGGATACCAACTCATCCCTTATCCACTAAAGATGTGAGGCATGGCTTAAAATGTGCATGGAGTGATTTCATGAGAAACCTTTTCTCATGTAATAAACGGAGCGTAAAAAAAGGGATAAGGTGCAAAGATTGATTGCCCATTCAAATTCAAACTTTATTTTGAATTTGAATGGCCAACCAATCATCCTTATCCATTCATATGGCACATTAAAGTGGGCATGGAGAGGGCTTGGCATGAGAAAAAAAATCATGAGAAGTTCCTTCTCATGAATTCAAATGGGTGCAATGGAAGTGAGGTGGCGCATGGAGATTGGGTCAAGGTGGTTTAATTATTTAAACCAACCTAATTGAACCAAATAAGTTAGGTCCAATTAGACTAATTTAAATCCAACTAAATTAGGCTTAATTAGGCTCAATAAAATTTTAATCAAATCAGGAATTGATTAAGCCCAACCCCTGATCAAATCAGGGACCAAACCATCTCGACGATTAGGTCAACTCTTAACCTAATCGGGTCAAACCCAACTGAATCCAATTCAATTGGACTTGATTCAAAAATAATTACTCAATCAAATTGAGTTAATTAGTGATCAAATCACTAATTAAATCTCTCATAAATACTGAATCTAAATTCGATGGGCAATCAGGCATCAGAATTCATCGATATGTAACCCTGATCGAAAAGTCTCAACCAGTGGAACTCTTGACCCCGGTACCCATAATGTGTGGAACTCGTGATCAGAGAATCTTGATTCTCAATCACTGAGTCTCAAATATGTAGGATTCTACATCAGCCATCAGATCAGATAGGAATCTCTAATGTGTGTGACCCCACAGGTTCGAACCTAAGCCGGTAGCACAGGAACCAATTCCTATACTAATCGAAGTGACCATCTAGCAATGGTACCCGACGTTCGGATAGGTCGATGAGTCACAATCGTAATACTTAGAACCTACATGAATATGGTTACTGTATAATTCATCCTATTGACCCCTGTGTTTAGAATGACTCAGGGTTAAACTATCAACCCTGATCAGATCATCCGAATCGTGCTCAACTCAAACAGTCCTATGACTCCTCACAAGGACTACCCTGGCCAAGGTTTTGCTAAATTGAAACATGACTGTACACAGCTCCTAAACTAGAGTGGTCAATCCCATCTTGACACATGCATCGATAAGTCAAGTACTTGACTACACCCAGTAGCCTTCCATCACTGAATTAGAAATTCAGGTAGTCCAGTACCTAAGTGCAGTGAGTTACTTGCAAGTCACCGTGGCGGTCTCAGATCGGAGGGATATTTATACCCATATTCCAAAGGAGCAAATCTTGACAGCAGAAATAGCTCCGGAGTCGATCATGTTCTGTGTAGATATACCCTTATATCTCACCTGTATGTCATACCAGTGTCTCCATACTCATTGGTTAAGAGGACAACCAATCTATATAGCACACAACGACCTATGCTTGATAAATGTTATCGTCCTTGGTAACAACGTATCATTTGATCGCGAACAGATTTAAGGACTAAACGATAAATCCTCCTTTGTCGAATCTAAATAGTCCTAAGGACTTCACCACAACATAGGAGTTCATTAGAAGATGAAACATTTTGTGATGAAAAATATCAAAATAATTTTTATTAATTCATAATTCATGTACAAATATAAAAATGAGTACAACCATCAACAGGCTGACGATTGGCTTTGGGACACTATTCCCAACACCTACATCCTAGGGATGAAGATCTATAGGGATAGATCTATAAGGATGCTTGGGTTATCCCAGTTCACGTACAAAGACACTGTGCTGAAGAGGTTCAGCATGGAGAATTTTAAAAAGGGTTATATACCAATAGGCCATGGAATTTCTCTCTCTAAGAAGGATTATCCGACAACTCTTGAAGAGAGAGAGCGTATGAGTAGAGTCCCATATGCTTCGACCGTGGGATCTATCATGTACGCCATGACATGTACAAGGCCAGATGTGGCATACTCACTGGGAGTAGTGAATAGATACCAATCTAATCCTGGAGAAAATCACTGGAAAGTGGTTAAAGCCATCCTTAAGTATTTGAGAAATACTAAGGACCAATGGTTGGTTTATGGCGAGTCAGATCTAAAACTTGTGGGGTTCACAGACTCCAGCTTTCAATCTAACCATGATAACAGCAGAAACATGTCGGGTTATATCTTTACTCTGAATGGTGGAGCTATTTGCTGGAAGAGTTCCAAGCAGCATACTGTGGCAGACTCTGTTTGTGAGGTGGAGTACATCGCAGCATTGGATGCCGCGAAGGAAGCTGCATGGCTGAGAAAATTCATCACCGAGCTCAGAGTAGCACCCTCCCTCGATGGTCTGGTCCTACTCTACTGCGACAGCACTGGTGCCATAGCTCGGGTGAAGGAACCCAAAGCATACCAGAGAACGAAGCACATTTTGTACCACTTTCATCAGGTCCGGAAGATCGTGGATCGAGATGACGTCGACCTTCAAAAGATCGATGGAAAGGAGAATCTGGCCGATCCCTTCACTAAAGCCCTGACGATAAAGGAGTTTGACAACCATAAGTTGAAGATGGGTATTAGATACTATAACGAGTGGCTTTAGGACAAGTGGGAGTTGTTGGGAAATATATCCCAAAAATCAATAGTCAACCTGTTGACGGTTGAGCAACCTTGTATTGTAATTGATTTGTTAATAAATAAAAATATATTTTTGGTATTTTCATCATAAATTTTCATCTTCTAATGAACTCCATTGTTATGATAAAATCCTTAGGACTATTTAAGTTCGATAAAGAGAGGATTTATCGATTAGTCCTTAAAACTGTTCACGACCAAATGATAGGCTGTGAATAAAGACGACAGCTTCTATTGAGCATAGATCCTGTAGGCCATATGGATTGGTTGTCCTCTTAACCAAGGAGTGTGGAGACACTGGTATGGTATACAGATGAGATGTAAGGGTACATCATCATTGAACGTGATTAATTCCAAAGCATTCTGCTGTCAAGAATATCTCAGATGGGATATAGGTATAAGTGTCCCTTAGACCTAAGATCGCCTCAGCGACATGCATGCAACTCACTGTGCTTTGGTACTGGACTAATTAAATTTTTAATTCAGTGACGGAAGGCTTCTGGGTATAGTCAAGTACTTGCAAAGTCAGAGTATGATCGAGATGGGATTGACCACTCCAAAAGTTGGAGAAGAATGAGTCATTGTATTTCAATTTAGCAAAACTTTGGCCAGGATAATCCATCAGATGGATTTAATATTTTGAAATACAATGTAGACAACCTGATCAGAGTTGACAGTTAAACTCTGAGGTGTCCTATGAGTATTTTGATCAAGGGGATGAACTATATGGAAACTATATCCGTATGGGTTCTAAGGATATTTTTTCTACACATTCGACCTATCTGGCCGTCGGGTACCATTGCTAGATGGTCACTTCGATTGGTACAAGAATTTATTTCTATGCTACCGACTTAGGTTTGAACCTATGAGGTCACACAATAGATTTCATGATCCGATCGGATGGTTGATCAACGATTAAGAATCATTCTAGGGTTAAATGATCAATACGATTGACATTTAACCTAGTGCAAGTGTTACAGGAGGATCGATTAGTAATTCGATTGCTAATTGGCTTAATTTGATTAAGTCAATGGGCTGAGATTAAGTCTAATTGAATATGATTTAATTAGATTTAGTTTGAACTTAATTGGATCAAGTCCAATTGGTTTATTGGATAAGCTAATTACAAAGAAAAACTAGTCCTAGTTCAAATAGGACTTGGGTCAACCTAATTTCTAATTTGATTAAAAAATTAAATCAGATTTAAATCTAATTTAATCTGATTAAATTAGACTCTTAAATTAGGTTAAGATTTATTTTAATTAGGTTGATTTAGTTTTAGTTTGATTTAGTTTGAGAAACCAAATTTGAACAAGTCATAGACAGGATCCTAGTAAGACTAGGATTCCACCTTGCGCCACCTTAGCCCCCCACGCCCACTCTCTCTTATCCCATGTCCACTCTCTCTTATTTTGTATGACAAAACCCTCTCTCCCAGGTCTTCACACATGTCTAAAACTTTCCTCTCTTTCTCTCTGACATGGAATGTGGTTGTGGATGAAGTCAAAGTAGGAATTAGTTTGGATTTCAAATTCTATGAGATAGAGTTTTAGAAAACCAAAACTCTTTCCTTATGGCCCTGATTTTATCTAATTTTTTTTTGAGATTTTTGTGACTTTTATGGAACATATTGTGCACCCTTTTCTAGTCATCCATGACAGAAAAAGAAGGAGGGGACGCCCAAGAGTTGGGCACCCCTTGTCTTGCCTTGTTTGGATAATCCTTGACTAGGTATTTAACCTAGACAAGGACTCTTTATATCTCTCTATTTAAAATGAATTTTTTTATGAAATTTTTATGAATTATAGAGTATTGAGAGACTTTGGGGCATCCAAAAATCAAAGAGAAAGAGTCTTGGGGTGTGGAGATCTAATAGACACAAAACTAGGTGTCTGCGTTAGAGAAAAGAGAAGAAGAAGAGGATCTTCTTCTAGAGTTACTGGGTTCATCTCTTCCCTTCCTCCATCTATAAATTTTTTGAGAGTGTCTCATCTAAAACTCCTCCTACTTCTCATCTTTGAAAGAGTCCAAATCAAGAAGAAGGAGGCATCTGATCGACCATCGAAGAAGGATCAGCGCAGTACTAGCATACTGTGCTGATTTCCTGGACCAGGACTTCTGATCGTGATTCGTGAGCTCGTGTGGATGACTCCTAGAGGTCAGATGTATGTACGGCTTGCAACATCATCCTCAAGCCCAGATCAGCAAAGTTAGAATGTCTAACTTGCAAGGTAATAGATCTGATCTATTATATTTTACATACATTAGATGTAGTATAGAAACATGTTGATATAATCAACATGTAGTTCTTGCTCTTTATATTTTAATTTTTGATTTAATATCATATAATAATCATGTAATAGAATCTTAGATCTAGGAATTCTCTAATTTTATAAGATAAATTTTGATTTATTTTAGTCTTCTGCTGCCTGATCTTGAAAAAGTTTCAAGATCTAACCCTGAAACCTTAGATCTAGTTCCTTCAATACTAGATCTAATAAATATCATGACTAGAAGGATCAGAATCAAAAGAGTCAGAGATATGATGAGGAGTCTTAGGATCAAAGCCACGGACACATCCTCAACTTCATCTGCCTCGACCACGGATAGAAGTATCGGTACGAGCAGGGCGAGAAGATCTTGGATCTTGGGAAGCTGTGGACTGTGCTAGGAGAGAAAGTTTGATGGTGTCCAATTATTCCAAAGCTCTCGTCATAGACTGCATTAAGGCACCAATCTGAGTAGAGATAGTCTCATTGGAGCCCCTGATCTCTCTCCTCAAAAAATTAAATCTACCCTCCAAAACTCCTCGAAGTCTAGCCGCCTCTGCAGACAGGTTGGAGACCTCTGTAATGTCCTCATGCGGCTGGAGATGGGCTAAGACTAATACCTACCTCTGTAAATCTAGAACTCTGTCCGACAGTCTCAGAACACATCCCTCAAGCTCCTCAAGTTGTACGGACTGAGCTGTGAGCATCTGAAAGATAGTAGAGATATGAGAAATCAAAGTTTGGTCTGAGTTAGCCTGAGATGTCGACCTCTAAGCAAAGACTGAGGTGGTAAACTGCTGAGATAAAATGGAGACAACATGCTGGGACATCAACTCAATGTGATCATCTACAAGTTTGAACTCTGAAGGATGTATCCTGCTCCCTAACAGTGGAACTGAAGCATACCTCCTTACTGACTCTAAGGGACCAATCTCATGATCAGATATGAGCTGAATATCAGGAGATGCTCTATGATCACGAGGAGGTGAAGACGGTCCCTCCTCCTCTGCTCTCTTCTTTGCTCTCTCCGCAACACCCTTCGACCAACCACCATCAGTTTTGAGAAATCCATGTGATGCAGTGTGTGGCGGTTGATGGTGTCAGAGTGTGATAATTTGGTGACTATCTCTCCCTCAAAACAGACTCCGAACCTCCTAAAAACCAGGGTGAGTACCATACCATAAGGCAAGTAAGCCTTAGACCTATTCAGGGTCTCCCTCATGGCCTCAAACATCAAAGCAGGAAGGTTCAAGGGGGTCTCGGTGATCACATGATACATGATGCATATGTCCCTACCAGATAAGAAGTCATGTATGTCACTCCTAGGGACAAACAGTTTGGTTACCATGTGATGTAAAAGCCTCATCTCAACTGAAAGAACTTTTGCTTCTAATTTATTCAAGTTTTCAGTAAATGCTCTCCCTAAAATAGCACTTAATCTTTCTTCTTTGATTGGGAGTTCCATATGAGTATCGCCTTCACAAGACAAGTGTAAGATTTATCCCAAATGCAATGGATCAAGAATAATGTTAACACCTTTCACCAAGGATTTTACTGTTCCATTACAGTAACTCAAATTTAAGTTAATTTTTCTGACCAAATCAACATAAGTATTTTTCTTTAATAAACAGTAAAACTCCCATCCTTGATTTTTAATCTTTGATCCAATAGAGAACCCTTCTTTTTTAAAAAATTTGAAATCTATATTCTTTCTGAGTTTCACTTTTCGATTGGAGAGAGGTATCTTACTTGGACTGAGTGGAGACTGTAAAAAAGTTGGAGCAGGACTTGGAACTGGTGTTGGAGTAGAAGAGGGCTCGGTAGCCATTCTTTTTCTATGCACATCTTCCTCTAACCCTCGAACAGATTTTCTTCTCTATGATAGCTTTGATTTGGGAGCCATTTTAGACAGAAGAGACTTGCAAATAGCTTAGGAGAGTTGATGAGTGGTAGAGTGAAAGAGATTTTTAGAGGAAAAGCAAAGATTTTGAGGAGATAGACCGTCGGTTTAGAGAAAAGGGTTTGAAACTAGGGTAAGCTCGAACCGCCCAAATGAAGAAGAAAGAGAAGAGAGATTTAAATCCTAAAGGGATAATTTAAAGGGAACAATCTGGTGGGAAGAGGGATTTTGAGATGAGAGTGGAGAGGGAGGTGATCTTGTTCGGTGGAATAGGGAAGACGAACGGCAAAGGGGTTGGCTCTTTGCAATCGATGAAATTCCAATAAAACAGAGCCCGATGGGTTTTAAAAAAATTACAAGTTTACCCTAGAGTGGACCCCAGGGGTCGACTCATGGTAAGGAAAATTTTAAAAAAATGATAGAAAAATTTCAAAAAAACTTGAAACTTGAGGGAAGGGTGTCCATTTGAGAGATTGATAAAATGAAGGATAGTTTTGAGCTTTTAAGAAAGGAGAGATGTGAAATTAGCTCAAAAATAAATTGGTTCAATAAATTTTTGGCAAATTGAACTTGAAATCAGAAAGATACTCAAGCTGAAGGATCAAGGATTCCTAATTTCATAAAATCTATCTTTACTTAAGGCCTTGGTAAAGATGTCAGCCAATTATTTTTCAATACATATATAATCAAGAATTATATCTTTGTTTTTGACATGTTCTCTTATGAAATGATGCCTAATTTTAATATGTTTTGATCTAGAGTACTGAATTAGATTTTTACTTAGATTAATAGCACTAGTGTTATCAAATCTTATGGGAGTTTCATTGAGTTTGATGCCAAAATCTTCAAGTTGTTGCTTAATCCACAAGATTTGAGTAAAGCAACTTCCGACTGCAATATATTCGGCCTCGGCTGTAGATAGTGCCACTGAGTTTTGCTTCTTGCTAAACTAAAAGATTAAATTAACTCCAAAAAATTAGCAAGTTCTACTAGTACTTTTTCTATCTAATTTACATCCAGCAAAATCGACATCTGAATATCCTATTAAGTCAATTGATGAGTCCTTAGAATATTATAATCCTAGAGTTTGTGTACCTTTTAAATATTTAAGAATTCTTTTAACTACATTTAAGTATGATTTTTTTGGATTTGATTGAAAGCGTGCACATAAACAAACACTAAACATAATATCTGATCTACTAGTAGTTAAATACAATAAAGAATCAATCATGCCTCTATAAAATTTTGAGTCTACATTTTTACCTCCTTTATCCTTGTCAAGCTTACATAATGGGCTCATGGGTGTACCAATTACTTTGAAGCTCTCTATTCCAAATCTTTTGAGTAGTTCTTTTGTGTACTTACTTTGGATGATGGAGATCCCTTCCTTTGTTTGTTTGATTTGGAGTCCGAAGAAGAATGTAAGTTCTTCCATCATGTTCATCTCGAACTCTCTTTGTATGAGCTTAACAAAATTTTGACAAAGAGTTTCATTAATAGACCCAAATATAATGTCATCAACGTATATTTGTATAACTAAGATATCATCATGATTTCTTTTAATGAAAAGGGTTGTATCTATATTTTCTCTTGAAAAATTATTGTTAAGCAAGAATTTACTTAACCTTTCATACCAAGCCTTAGGTGCTTACTTTAAACTATATAGAGCTTTGTTTAATTTAAAAACATGATTAGGAAAAGCATGATTTTCAAAATCGAAGGGTTATTCTACAAAAACTTCTTCAGTAATATAATCATTTAGAAAAGTATTTTTGACATCCATTTGGAATAACTTAAAATTCATAAAGCATACATATACAAGTAAAAGTCTAATTGCTTCTAATCTAGCAACAGGTGCAAAGATCTCATCAAAATAAATTCTCCCTTCTTGATTATAACCCTTTGCAACCAATCTTGCTTTATTCCTAATTACATTTCCATGTTCATCCAATTTATTCCTATATACCCATTTTGTGTCAATTACTAGATAATTTATAGGTCTTGATACTAAAGTCCATACATTATTTCTTTCAAATTGATTAGTTCTTCTTGCATTGCATTGATCCAATTATAGTCTTTTTCAGCTTCATCTATGATGTTAGGTTCAAAATGAGAAACAAATGTAAAATGATTGTATGCATCTCTAAGTAAAGAACGAGTTTTTACTCCATGTGTAGGATCACCAATGATTAATTCTTTAGGGTGATTGTGATCATACCTCCATTCTTTGGATAGATCATTTGTACCTAAAGATTGTTCTTGTTGTTCTTCACCTTCATCATCTTGTTTGTTTTCATGTTCTCCTTCATTTTGAATTGTTGAGTCTTTTAGGGTGAGCTCCTTCATTCCTTCTATAAGAGGACCTGCATCATCAATACTTTCATTCTTCTTTGAAGAAAGATCATTAGTCTCATCAAAAACAACATATATTGACTTCTCTACTACTAAAGTTCTTTTATTGAAAACTCTAAAAGCTTTGCTAGAAGAGGAGTAACCAAGAAAAATAGCTTCATCGAATTTTGCATCAAATTTTTTTAATCTTTCTTTACCATTGTTCAAAATAAAACATCGACAACCAAAAATATGAAAAAATGCAATGTTTGATTTTCTTCCTTTCCAAAGCTCATAGGGTGTTTTCTTTAGAATTTGTCTAATTAAAACACGGTTTAAAATGTAGCATGCCGTGTTAATTGCTTCCGTCCAAAAGTATCTTGGGAGGTTGCTTTCATATAGCATGGTACGAGCCATTTCTTCAAGGGTTCTATTTTTTCTTTCTACTATCCCATTTTGTTGGAATGTCCTAGGTGCTGAAAAGTTATGGTCAATGCCTTTTTCATCATAAAATTTTTCAAAATCTAGATTTTCAAATTTGGTTCCATGATCACTTCGAATATTTTGAATTGAAATTTTTTTTTTATTTGTAACTCTTCGATTAAATTTTGAAAACACATAAAAAGTTTCATCCTTATGTGCCAGAAAGAAAATTCATGTAAAATGAGAAAAATCATCAATAATTACAAAATCATAATATTTTCCACCTAAACTAGTAGTTCTAGTGGATCCAAATAAATCCATGTACAATAATTCTAATGGCCTAGAAGTTGAAACAATATTTTTAGATTTGAATGAGACTTTTGTTTGTTTACCCAGTTGGCATGCATCATAAATTCTATCCTTTTTAAAATTTAATTTAGGTAAATCGATAATCAATTTCTTTTTAATAAGTTTTGAAAGTGAATGTATGCTAATATGTGCAAGCCTACGGTGTCAAAGCCAACTAGTCTCATTAATTTTGGCATTCAAGGCTACTAGACATTTGCATGTTTATCTTGAAAAGATCATTCAAATCTACCATATAAATATTACCATGTCTATGCCCAATAAATTTAATACCTTCATCATTGGGATTAGTTACTATGCATAATGAAGATTCAAAAATAACTTTGTATCTTTTGTAACAAAATTGACTAATGCTTAATAGATCATGTTTCAAACCATCTACTAATAAAATATTTTTAATATACTTGGAGGGAGTGATACCAATGTTACCTATATCGATAATCTTTTCCTTGCTATTGTCTCCAAAGGTGACCATCCCTCTATCTTTTGCATCAAGTGTGATAAATTGAAATTCATCACCGGTCATGTGTCTTGAGCACCTACTATCAAGATATCATTTTCGATTTGTTCCTTGGGATGCAAGACATACCTGCATGTAAAAATCAAGTTTTCACTTTAGGTACCCAAGCTTTCTTGAGTCCTTTTTGGTTGGTCATAATGGTTCTTTTTGGAACTCATATTTTCTTCATATAATAATTTTTAGATTTGTTAGAGAAATAAGTATAGGATTTGTGTCCTACTTTACCATATTTAAAGTAAATAATATTTAAAAATTTATTACTTGATAAGTTTGCATAGATATTTTTCAAAAATTTTTATTTCTTTAAAGGATTGTAGCCAAGACCGACTTTATCATAAACGGCCATTTGATTATCAAGTATCATTTGAAGTTTAGTTGAACTAAGAGTGAACTTTTCTACCATAGGTTTTAACTTAGCAATTTTATTTTTCAAGTTTAGATTTTTTTATGTCAAGATCAATTTTTTATTTAAAATAATCTCATTTTCTTTTAGTAAAGATTGTTCGAACCTAAAGTGCCCCGGTTCTTACATTCATAACAAATAAGGGGTTGCTTCTTATCCTTCTCCTTGCTATGCTCCCCTTTTGTAGGTGGCCTCTTCCTCATCTCTTTTTTTTTTTTTCAAAAATCTTTTAAACTTTCTAGTGATGAGGGCCATTTTTTCATCTTGCTCTTCATTTTCTATTTCTTTGAATTTCTCATCGAGTTGAGTAGTGGACTTGAGGACGATTGTCTTCTTCTTCTTGACATCTTCTTCTTGATGTTGTTTCATGCTTAGCTCATGTGTCATTAGTGATCCTAGAAGTTCCTCTAAGGATAAAATATTCAGATCTATGGCTTCTTGGATTGCAGTCACTTTGGCCTCCCACGTCCTTGGTAAAGACCTTAGAATCTTTTTCACAGGATCGCTGTTAGAGTAAGACTTATCAAGACTTTTTAGATCATTAATAATATTCGTAAAATGAGTAAATATTTCAGTTATTGATTCTTCATGCTCCATTTTAAAGAGTTCATATTTGTGCACAAGCATGTTAATTTTTAATTCCTTAACTTGATTAGTGCCTTCATGTGTTACTTCTAATCTATCCCATATTTTTTTAGCTGACATGCATGTTGAAATGCGATTAAACTCATTAGCATCTAAAGCATAATATAAAACATTCATGACTTTAGCATTGAGTTGAGCCATTTTTTTGTCAACCTCATCCCATTCTCTTTCGGGTTTGATTGATTCTACACCATCAATTATCTTAGTGGGTGTGTGTAGTCCATTAACTATGATACTCCACATATCATAGTCAAGTGCTTGGATAAAGATTTTCATCCGAGCTTTTTAATAGGTGTAGTTTGATCCATTGAAAAGTGAAGGTCAGTTTGTAGACTGCCCCTCGGCTAGTGAAGCACCAACTTGAGTTGCCATAGATCTCTGGCTCTTTGATGGTTAAATAAAAAAAAAAAGAGCTAGAGCACTGAGCTCTGATACCACTTGTTGTCCAGCTATGCAACCCAAGAGGGGGAGTGAATTGGGTTTTTAAAATTTTAAAGTTAATTTAGAACTACGAGGATTAAATAACAATGAGCAGGATATATATAGAGAGTGATTTAAGCAAGGTGTAGAAATTAGATGCAAGAATGCAAGAAGATAACAAAATTTAAAAGAGAGCAAGTAAGCACAACACAAACAAATAAGATTTATAATGGTTCGGTGCCAACCTTACACCTATATCCACTCCCCAAGCTCCTACTTGGAAATTCAAATCTACTAAACCATATTCAACAAGAATACAACATTGGTACCTCCGACTCTAGCTATCTCAAGCTAGAACACTTATTTTTCGGGTACAAGTCAATCCAATACAATCCGATTCAAGGTTAGGACCAACCTTTCTAATTTTTGGAATCCTTCCAAAACTAAAGATCAAGACAAAACAGAGTATGTGAGTTAATCACATGAAAATACAAATTTATCTTTTTTAATAAGCAAATAAAATTTTAAATATACTTTACACAATAAGAAGGAAGCTTTTGTGATTTTTCTTAAGGTGGTTGAAGAATTAATGAGCTCTTGAGGGGTTGGTGAACTTAAATTGAAAGCTTCTTTTACTTGAAGAGGTCTTTTTGCTTAGGGCTGAAATGAATACTTGAATCTCTTCAATCTTGCTTCTTTTTTCCTCCTTTAAATGCCTTTATAGCTTCAATAGATGGTAGAGATAAATCTGGACTGAAATAAAGCTATTGAAGATCATTAAAAGAGCATTAAATACTATCAAAAATAATTAAAAACTAGCCATTATGAAAGTTTCCATCACAGGGGATCGACTCATGGGGTCGACCTTTACACAGGGGTCGACCTCTGTGGCACAGAACAGAAAATCACTGTTCTGTATTTTTGGCCTACACAACAATAGAGGTCGACTCATAGGGTCGATCCCTTTGGGTGTGCCAGCCAAAAATAGTATATCGTTCAGCCCCTTTTGACAAGAGTCGACTCATAGGGTCGATCTAATTTTTTAAACTTAAATTTTTCTCAACATATCCATCCAAAAAGTATGAAATTGCCTCCAATAGATCACAAATCTTTTGTTCTTGCTCTTGAGATAGAACTTGATAAAATTATGATTTTGCTCCTGAAATATAATAAATCTTTTTTCAAGCCAAAATTATTAATAACCCCTCAAATATATTGTAATCATCAAAATCAATTCATGGAGCAACAACATGTATGTGAATTTCATGCATATAAAATCCATGACTCTGATACCACTATTGAAATTCGTATATTGGGGCATGCATGTATGTTTCAAAATTTTTTTTTTAAATATCATAATAAAATAGTAGATTAAAATATTTTTAATCTATATCATGCATGCATAAAAATATAAACTACAAGGATCTACTTCATATGCTGAAATTATACATATGCTGAAATTTAATATTTGATCGAATCACATACCTATTTCATAATTTCTTTCTTCAAATTTGGATCTGAAAGAGAAGAGACTCTCTCTTAGCCACGCAAGTACTCAGTCTCTATGGGTATCCACTCAGGATCAGTCTGAAATATTACTCTTCAAATTAAATTTTTTTTCTAAGAAAATTCAGTCTGTGAATCTGAGCAAAGCCTGGATCATGATCAACTCTTTGATCCTTTTCTTGATCTTCTTTTTCTCTTCTTCTTTTACTTTTCTTCCCTTGATTTATGCTACTACCATGCACTGAAAACCAGCAACAAGAGATGCCCGACGGCCTTGGGCATGGAAGAAGATGGGATGCCCAAGAGGTGGGGCATGTGGATGCCCAAGGGAGAAGAGAAAGGAAGGAGAAGAGAGGGCATGGGGCACTCTTATGGCGCATGTGGGCTGCTGGTTGTAATTATTAGAGACCTTAGGGGAGGCTCCTTTAAATAGACATAAGGATTGAATCCTATTCAATCTCATAATACAAGTCTCACTTGAATTAGGAATCCTTATAACTTAAGTTATTCAACTTGCTTTAGGAAACCCATTAAGTGTCAACTCTTGGAGCCCTTGCACCCACTAAATCACACACCAAAGTGCAACCAAGGGACACCCTAATAGGGATGCACATGCCCTCTAAAGCATAATCACGCCCAACTTGATCAAATCAAGGTGGCACCCCAACTTAACTATTAAGAAAATTAATTAGGGACTTGTACCCTTAATTCAATTGATCTAAAATCTTAGACATCCAACAATTAGAGTCCAATGAATCTAATTCATTTAAGTTATTAGCAGATAATTAAGACTAAATTATCTTATCAAATAAAAAATCCAAATATAAAGAGAAAATTGGGTCTAACCATGTGCTAGCAAGGTTACCTTGAACCCAATCGAATTTCTCTAAACCCAATTGACACTTCATAAGTCTAATTGCTTATCCAGGTCTAATCCCTTTGTTGTGTGACCCTATAGGTTCAATTCTATCTGATAGTGAGATATACAATGATCTCTATCAAAGTATCATTGAAACTCTTTTCAATAGGTCAGAACAATTTTACTCTAACTCATCAAGAATTATCGATCCTGAATAATTCTAGTGAACTCTCACATCTACCAGTAACATCTAGTAGTATGTAGTGACAACCCAGTAGAACCTAAAAGAATCTCAAGGTGTAGTTAATATATGATTCAATCCCTCTATCACGAGTCTCGACTAGATAGTAGATCATGAATAATGTTGAGATCTTTCCTTGATGCCTGATGATCATGGAACCAACAACAAGGATCTGAGAAAAGCTTTGATCTTTAATCTATCACCTAGAACAAAACAATCTATAAGAAAATTCAGCAATCTTGTAGATCTAGGGGATTTATCTTTGGAAGGGCCTTAGATCATTTCCTCTTGCTTCCAGATCTAAAACTCCACCTTGAAAACTTTCAAACTAGAGGATCAAAGATGAGGAATCCTCTTTATATGGCAATAAACTTATGGATCCCCTTGGAGATGGGGTAGGAACATAAGGAAGTAGAGCTAGCGCCTTCAAACTTTCCTTGTTTGAAGGTGGCGGCCAAGAGAATCCTAGAAAACCCTAGGATGGCTGCTGGTGGCATGGAGAAGATAAGGAGATAGAGAGAGAGGAAGAGAGAGAAAATTTAAGAGAAAATGGTTTTATATTCAGCTTGGTTCAACCGGAATCACAATACGATGTATATATATACAGGGTCAATGTGACCCAACCCAAAAACTCCCATGGCTAACCCAATGTGAGATTGTGTTCACCCAAGCCCATGTACACCCATGACTTGACCCAATCTCACCTCTCTTGGACTCAAGCTTAGCCTAATATAAGTTAGTCCCTCGAGGTCCAAATCCCCTGGACCTCGAAACTGTGAAGGCTGACAGCCTTTCACCCTAGGGCCCAAACTAGCCCTAGAACTCCTATGAATGCCTCATGAGCTTTGGACCTTGGCCTTTTTCTTGATCTCTTGAGCCTTGAGGGCACCACACTAGGTCCTACAATCTCCACCTTGGTGCCCCAAGGCCTCAGCAAACTCCATCCTATCCATCAAGCCCATCAGTCCCACACAATAGTGAAAGCTATCTCGTGGAAGTACCTTCATAAGTGCATCAACTGGATTCTTCTTAGTATAAATCTTCACCAACTTCACCTCACCATTCTCAATGAGCTCTCTGATCTGATGGTACTTGATATCGATGTGCTTCATCCTCACATGATAAATGAAGTTTTGTGCAAGCAATAGTGCACTCTGACTGTCGCAGTACACTCTGATGGCCTCCTGTGGGATGTCCATTTCCAGCACCAAACCCTTCAGCCATAGGGCCTCCTTCACTGTCTATGTGATACCAATGTACTCAGCTTCAGTGGTGGATAAGGTCGTTATGGGTTGCAAGCAAGATCTCCATAAAATGGGACCTCGATATAGGTTGAACACAAAATCTGTTGTTGAACATCAAGTGTCTACATCTCCACCAAAATCTACATCCACAAATCCTTGTATTTGCCCTTGAGCTTCCTTGGATATGTTGGAGTATCCCTCAACACCTCCTAGCTATCCATAGTAGATGCCAACTCCAACCGAACTCACCAAGTATCTGAAGATACCCTTCAGTGCTCGTCAGTGCTCCCTGCCAGGCTGTACCATAAATCTGCTCACCAGACTCACTACATGGGCTAAATCCGGCCTACAACATACCATGGAGTACATAATGCTCCCCACACCAGAGGCATATGGCACTCTCTCCATCTCCTGAGCTTCCATCTCAGTCTATGGCGACATGGTCTTCGAAAGACTGATGTGCTCAGCAAGTGGCAGCACTGCCGGTTTGGCTTCCTTCATCCCATACCTTTCTAAGATCTTTTGTATGTAGCCTCCTTAAGATAAATGCAGCAACCTTTTGGCTCAATTTTTAAAAATTTTCATGCCTAAGATCTTCCTCGTAGGCCCCAAGTCCTTCATCTCAAACTCCTGAGACAAGGCTGCTTTCAATTCCTGTACAACTTTCTTACTCTTGCATGCTATTAGTATGTCAGCTATATACAAGAGTAAGTACATCCAAGATCCATTATCCAAAGATTTAACATACACACATGGGTCATAATCACACCTGAAAAGCCCTATGCTTCTCACATAGGTGTCGAATCACTTGTACTACTGCCTTGGTGACTACTTCAGCCCGTACAATGACTTCTTCAGCAAACAGACCTCCCCCTCTGACCCAGGCTCTCTAAACCCCTGTGGCTGCTCCATATAGATGCTGTCCTCTAGATGTCCATGAAGAAATACCATCTTGACGTCCATCTACTCCAGTTTCAGATCCTGAGCTGCAACTATACTCAATAGCACCTTGATGGATGTATGCCTGATGACTGAAGAGAAAACCTCAGAATAATCAACTCCTTCCCTCTATGAGTATCCTATGGCTACAAGTCTAGCCTTGTACCTCACTCCACCTTGCTCTGAAGGTATCTCCTTTCTGGTGAAAATCCATTTGGAGCCAATGGGTCGAGCACTTTCTGGTAGATCCATTAGCTGCCATGTCCGATTTTTTCTGAGGGCTCCATCTCCTCCATCATGGCCTACATCCATGACTCCCGATCCAGATTCTCTATGACCTCCTCAAAGATCTTTGGATCTCCATTGACAGTGATGAGAGCATAAGAAATGGTCTCATCAATGCCATGCCGCACTGATTTGCGAATAGTGCACTTCGGCTTGTGCAGTGCCACTTCTCTTGCATTGTTCTGCAAGTCTACTACATGTGGCTGCCTCTGCGCCTCCTCCTGAATAGATTGCCCTCCTCGCTGATCCTCCATAGGTGTGAAAACATGCCTGCCCATCTCCACCTCAAAATGAATATGATTAGAGGTAGAAGTTGATGGTAAATTATCTATATGCGAGTGCTGTCCAATACTGTCCTGTGCTGACTTTTTAGCTTCATCAGCATCTTCCAACTTCTTCAAGATGCTCTTCTCATCAAAAATTACATTCTTACTGAACATAGACCTCTGAGAATGAGGATCCTGAAGCAAATTTCAGTGCAGGGGAAAAATGGTAATTTTAAAACTTTTTCAAAATCACTATTTTACAGCAGAAATTATTAATTAATCTAATTAATTAACATGAATTTACCCTACACTAGGATCTAAATATAATATATAGCATGCATTCATTTAAATTTGAAATTCAAATGCGAACAGTAAACACTTTACTGTAATGTGTTCAGAACACAATACCTTTGTGCGGGTAGAAGATCACCACAATTTGATCACCCTCGAGAGAGTCTGATCGTCACGACGTAGCCACACAACATGTCTGGCCTCTACGGATCATCCACATGAAGCTTTCGGTCTGATCGACTCCTCACGAGTGCTAGCTTGTTGTAGAGTCCTTTTGACGGTGGATGCTGATCGAACTCCTTCGATCGATGTCTGTCGATTCTTCAGATGCTCTGAATCATCAACAGACGTGCTTGAGAGGATGTTGAAGATCTTTCTAAGATTTTGTGGGCTCACGACACTCGTAGCTCACTTTCTCACTTCCCAAACTCCAGGCTAAAACTCTAGGGAACTCACCGAAAATCTTGCACCCACTTTTCTTTCTTTTTCTCTTGGAAGGATTTGGACTTCCTTCTCACGCACAAGACTTTTCACACCCCAAAATTTTTCTCCAAAAATCTTCTTCTTGCACGCCCCACTCTTCTCCTCCTTTTATAACAACGTCAAACGTCTTATCCAAAAGAAAGGATAAAGATGAGTAATTGCACATTTGAATTCAAATCAAATTTTGAATTCAAATGGACACCAACTCATCCCTTATCCACTAAAGGTGTGAGGCGTGGCTTAAATTATGCATGGAGTGATTTCATGAGAAACCTTTTCTCATGTAATAAATGGGGCGTAAAAAAAGGGATAAGGTGCAAAGATTGATTGCCCATTCAAATTCAAACTTTATTTTGAATTTGAATGGCCAACCAATCAACCTTATCCATTCATATGGCACATTAAAGTGGGGCGTGGAGAGGGCTTGGCATGAGGAAAAAATTTATGAGAAGTTCCTTCTCATGAATTCAAATGGGTGAAATGGAAGTGAGGTGGCACATGGAGATTGGGTCAAGGTGGTTTAATTATTTAAACCAACCTAATTGAACCAAATAAGTTAGGTCCAATTAGACTAATTTAAATCCAACTAAATTAGACTTCATTAGGCTCAATAAAATCTTAATCAAATCAGGAATTGATTAAGCCCAACCCCTGATCAAATCAGGGACCAAATCATCTCGATGATTAGGTCAACTCTTAACCTAATCGGGTCAAACCCAACTGAATCCAATTCAACTGGACTTGATCCAAAAATAATTACTCAATCAAATTGAGTTAATTAGTAATTAAATCACTAATTAAACTTTCATAAATACTGAGTCCAAATCCGATGGGCAATCAGGCATCAGAATTCATCGATATGTAACCCTAATCGAAAAGTCCCAACCAGTGGGACTCTTGACCCCGGTACCCATAATGTGTGGAACTCGTGATCAGAGAATCCTGATTCTCGATCACTGAGTCCCAAACATGTAGGATTCTACATCAGCCATCAGATCAGATAGGAACCTCTAATGTGTGTGACCCCGCAGGTTCGAACCTAAGCCGGTAGCACAGGAACCAATTCCTGTACTAATCAAAGTGACCATCTAGCAATGGTACCCGATGTTTGGATAGATCGAAGAGTCGCAATCACAACACTCAGAACCTACATGAATATGGTTACTATATAATTCATCCTTTTGACCCCTGTGTTTAGGATGACTCAGGGTTAAACTGTCAACCCTAATAAGATCATCCGAATCGTGCTCAACTCAAACAGTCCTGTGACTCCTCACAAGGACTACCCTGGCCAAGATTTTGCTAAATTGAAATATGACTGTACACAGCTCCTAAACTGGAGTGATCAATCCCATCTTGACACACGCACCGATAAGTCAAGTACTTGGCTACATCCAGCAGCCTTCCGTCACTGAATTAAAAATTTAGGTAGTCCAGTGCCTAAGTGTAGTGAGTTGCTTGTAAGTCACCGTGGCAGTCTCAGGTCAGAGGAATATTTATACCCATATTCCATCGGAGCAAATCTTGACAGCAGAAATAGCTCCAGAGTCGGTCACGTTCAATGCAGATGTACCCTTACATCTCATCTGTATGCCATACCAGTGTCTTCACACTCATTGATTAAGAGGACAACCAACTTATATGGCACACAATGACCTATGCTTGATAAATGTTGTCATCCTTGGTAACAACGTATCATTTGGTCGCGAACAGATTTAAGGACTAAACGACAAATCCTCCCTTGTCGAGTCTAAATAGTCCTAAGGACTTCACCACAACATAGGAGTTTATTAGAAGATGAAACATTTTATAATAAAAAATACTAAAATAATTATTATTAATTCATAATTCATGTATAAATATAAAATTGAGCACAACCGTCAACAGACTGACGATTGGCTTTGGGACACTATTCCCAACAATCTCTCACTTGGCCTAAAGCCAATCGGTGCAGTATCTAATACCCATCTTCAACTTGTAGTTGTCGAACTCCACCGCAATGGCTTTAGTGAATAGGTCAGCCAGGTTCTCCTTCCCGTCGATCTTCTGAAGATCGACGTCACGTCGATCCATAATTTTTTGGATGAGATGGTAGCGGCGCAGAATATGCTTCGTCCACTGGTGTGCCTTTGGTTCCTTCGCCTGAGCAATGGCTCCAGAGCTGTCACAGTAAAGCAGAACTGGACCAACAAGGGAGGGTGCTACTTCGAGCTCGATGATGAATTTTCTCAGCCACACCGCTTCTTTGGCAGCATCTGATGCGGCGACATACTTCGCCTCACAAATTGAATCAGCCACTGTGTGCTGCTTGAAACTTTTCCAGCAGATAGTCCCACCATTAAGGGTAAAAATAAATCCCGACACACTTTTGCTGTCATCATGATCAGACTGGAAACTAGAGTCTGTAAACCCTATGTCTCAAGTCCGATTCACCATAAACAAGCCACTGGTCCTTAGTATTTCTTAAATACTTCAGGATGGTTTTAACAACCTTCCAGTGATTCTTCCCTGGATCAGATTGGTATCTACTCACTACCCCTAGTGAGTATGCCACATCTGGTCATGTACATGTCATGGCGTACATGATAGATCCCACTACCGAAGCATATGAAATCCTACCCATACGCTCTCTCTCTTGAGGTGTTGTCGGACAATCCCTCTTCGAGAGAGAAATTCTATGGCCTATCGGAAGATAGCCTTTCTTGAAATTCTCCATGCTGAACCTCTTCAGCATAGTATCAATGTACCTGGACTGAGATAAACCAAGCAACCTTTTAGATCTATCCCTATAAATCCTCATCCCTAGGATGTAGGAAGCTTCTCTCAGATCCTTCATGGAGAACTGTGACGACAGCCATATCTTTATTCCCTGTAATGCAGGGACATCATTTTCGATTAAGAGAATGTCATTCACATACAATACAAGAAATACTACTACTGGACCATTAGCCCACTTATAAATGCATGGCTCTTCTCCGTTCTTAATGAAGCCATACGTCTTGATCATCTTATCAAAACGTATGTTCTAACTCCGTGATGCCTGCTTAAGTCCATAAAGGGACCTCTATAGCCAGCACACCTTAGACTCATCTGTGGATGTGAATCCTTCAGGTTGCATCATATACACCTCTTCATCCAGTTCTCTATTTAGGAAAGCTGTCTTCACATCCATTTGTCAGATTTCATAGTCCAGATGGACAGCTATCGTAAGCATAATCCGAATGGATTTGAGCATTGCCATAGAAGAAAATGTCTCGTCATAGTCTATACCACAACGTTGACGATATCCCTTGGCAACCAGACGGACTTTATAGATTTCCACATTTCCGTCTGTGCCTCTCTTCCTCTTGAAGACCCACTTACACCCTATGAGTTTTACTCCTTCGGGTGGGTCAACCAATGTCCACACATCGTTGACCTTCATGGACTCCATTTCGGATTTCATGGCCTCTAGCTATTTCTCAGAGTCGGGTCTCTGCATTGCATCCATGTAGGTGATCGGATCCTCATCATTTTCATCAAGTTCGATAGGATCGTCGTCCCGGACCAAGAAACCATAGTATCTGTCTGGTTGATGTGGTACTCTACCAGATCACCTTAAGGGTGCTTGAACAATGGGCTCCGAATCTGATCTAACCAAATCTGGTTCAGGTTCAGCAACTTGTGTCAGTTTTTCCACCTGTCGAACTTCGTCAAGTTCGATCTTAGAGGCAACAGTCCCTTCACCAAGGAACTCCTTTTCCAAAAAGATTGCCTTAAGGCTGACAAACACTTTTTGCTCATCAGTTAGGTAGAAGTAATACTCTTTGGTCTCTTTTGGGTATCCTATAAAATTACACTTGTCAGACCTAGGTCCAAGCTTGTCCGTAATTAAACGTTTAACATAAGCCGGACACCCCCAAACCCTAAGGTGCGAGAGTACTGACTTACGTCCTATCCATATCTCATATGGTGTTTTGGTTATAGACTTACTCGAAACTCTATTTAGAAGGTAACAAGTCGATTTGAGCGCATATCCCCAGAGGAAGATCGGCAGACCAGCAAACCCCATCATGGATCGAACCATGTCCAACAAGGTCCAATTCCTCCTTTCAGATACACCATTATGTTGTGGTGTTCCAGAAGGAGTCCACTGAGAGAGAATCCCATTCTCCCCAAGATATGTCAGAAAATCATTGGAAAGGTATTCACCTCCTCGATCAGATCAAAGAATTTTAATACACTTTTCAGTTTATTTTTCTACCTCATTTCGGAATAGTTTGAACATTTCAAACAACTCCGATTTATGCTTCATTAAATAGACATACCCATACCTCGATAGGTCATCTGTGAAGGTTATGAAGTAGAAATATCCACCTCTTGCACTTGAGCTCATGGGTCCACATACATCAAAATGTACTAGAGCCAAGAGTTCACTGGCTCGCTCACCTTTTCCAGTAAAAGGTGATTTGGTCATTTTACCAAGAAGACAGGACTCACAGGTTGGAAGTGATTCACAATCACCTACTTCAAGAATTCCTTCTTGAGCCAACCTATTTATCCTGTTCTTATTGATATGACCTAGCCTACAGTGCCAAAGGTAGACTTCTGACACATTATCTATTCTAGGGCATTTATCGGAGGTTTGAATCACATTAACAAGTTGTGATAGAAAGTAAATTCCATTATTAAGTTGTCCAACAAACATTGTAACACCATTCAAAATGATATTGCAAACTTTTTTTTATTAAAAATTGATAACCGTTCATGGCCAAAAGGCCTACAGAAATAATATTTAATAAAAAGCTTGGACAATAGTGACATTCACTCAGAATTATATTTCGAGAATTGATTACAAGGTTCATGATTCCTAATGCCAAAACTGGAACTTTGCTTCCATCTCCAACGTTCAGGAATCTCTCACCTTCATCAAATCTCCTACTGACCTGCAGACCCTGCATCGAATTGCAAATATGATAAGGGCTTCTGGTATCCAATACCCAGGCAGTAGTATCACAAATGAAAAAGTTGCAAGGTGTTATCATATAAGTACCTTGCTTCTTCTTTGGCCTATTCGGGTCCAGTGAGGCAATGTATAGAGGACAATTCCTCTTCCAGTGCCCCTACTTTTTGCAAAAGAAGCACTCTGCCTGGCTCTGGTCTGGCTTGCGCTTCTTGGTCTGACCATGTCTGACCATGTGCAGACATCCCAGCATGCGGTTACACCTTCTTATTCTTCTTCTTCTTGTTCTTCTTCCCTTTCTTAAAGGGTCGACGACCAGAAGAAGATCCTCCCACAATATTTACCGACTTCTTATGGAGCTGGTGGTCCTTCTCAAAGTTCTGCAGCAACCCCAACAAGCCGTGGTAGTTCACTGCAGGCTTTGTCATTCGAAAATGAGTAAGGAAGGGAAGGTAGGACTTGGACAGAGAATTAAGGATCGCATCCTTACCGAGCTGCTCGTGCAGGAGAAAGCCCAGTTTACTTAGGTGCTCAATCATTTTGATCATGTACAGTACATGATCAGTGACTGAGGCTCCATCCCTCATCCGAGCATTAAAAATGGCATAACTAGTTTTGTGCCTTTCAACGTCGTCAAGCATGCCAAAGGAGTCATTCAACATTTGAAGCATCTCCTGTGGTTGGACATTCTTGAACCTGCGGCTGAACTCATCATTCATTGCCATCAGCATAATGCACCGAACGATGGTGCAGTCGTTGAAACACTTCTAATAAGTGTCTAGGACTGTCCCTCTAACGTTCGGGGCTGGCTCCTCAGGTGCCGGATCCGTTACTACATAAAAGATCTACTCATGCTCAAGGACGATTTTTAATTTTTGATACCAGCTATCGAAATTAGGTCCTATGAGCTTGTCATTATCTAATAATGATCGGAGGGACAGGGTAGTGGCCATAGCTGCATAAAGAAAAACCAGACCTCTATTAGTACATAAATTATAAATACTAAAGACTTGGACTTTAGTCTAAAGTTTCTCTCAGTATTTTTATGAACTGGTAGCCTCAACCTCCAATTCGAAGAATTACTTTAATTCCTTAGTGGGTACTAGAATCCACACAGACTACACACGAGCCCAACTTTGGTTGGTCAACCCATGTGTATCTATGGGTAGGTTCATAACCAGTTGTTTCTCTAAACAACTTCTAGTAATTGATTTTGTCCCAGAACCTAATCAGTAGGATTTGGCCTCCACTAAAAAGATCTGGTTAGGTCCAACCATTAACATGATTTGATTTAGTGAATCGGATCAATAAATGATCAGGCCCGACTTTGGCCAGCCAACCTGATCACCATCAGAAAGACTCAAACCAAATTATCATATTATGAATGATAATTCCATTAGTTAATAAGCACTAGGCCTTTGGACCTCCAATGATTATTAAACTAATGGACTCATTATCACTCACTTAATGGGAGGCTATGACTTTGTTATCAATATAACTTAATCATTTTTAGGGACCTAATAATTTTTGAGGATTTTATTAAAGGATAGATGAGAAGAAAATATCCAGCCAATTTCAATCCTCCCACCGACTTCACCAAGTCAGATTAAAAAGGATTTAATTAAAACTGGCATTAGGAGCACCTAAATCAGTCAAACTGATTTACCTAATGACATGGGTGAGCCCTAATCACCAAGTGATCTAATCAAAACCTAATTCACCAGGTTGGCCAGGTAAGTGAGATCAATGGTGGGGATAAGCCATTAACTCGTCAGAGATCGAATCACTGCGAGTAGCTCCCGCTTAAAAACCACTGGTCAAACTACCAAACTTACCTTAGACCCCAGCCGGTTCATTAGTTTTAATTTGATCAACTTAGTAAATAGGGTTCCACCGTGTAGCCATGAATTAAATCCATCTTGGTCTAGTTAAAGACATGGACCCATTCAACTACAACTATTGGAGTTGAGTCTAGAGTATCCTTGACCTAATCTAATTCAACTTTTGATTAGATTTGACCAATTACTCTAATTTAGTCCATTTCTTTAAGCTAACCTTAGGTCTAACCCAATTATGGACCTAATCCATCTAACCCATTGACCCATAAGTTTATGTAATTGTCTTAGGTCTTAATTCATAATTCTAGACCTACTAGATAACACTTAATTCTTTTAATTAAGTATTTGGGCTGATAGGTCAGGGTTTGGCATTTTGAAAATAATTTTCAAATTTGAAAGGTTTTATTTTTTGTTCACCAAATATGTTGACTCATTTCACAAATAGATCAGCACATTTCATAAATAGCAATTCTATTGCTAATTACATAACAGAAAATAACTTAATCAAAATAAATCATGAATATTTCTTTAGATCTAATCTAACACATTCATGATAAATTTTACAATTGAACCTTTACATCTTAATTTCTTTTGCTGCTTCATCTGCATGGGATATAATTGCAGCGGCACCCCTACCGCCATAGGAGATCCCATCGAATGGGAGGAGAGGGCCTTTAAATCCTACTTTTCTCCTATGATCGGATGGCCATGGCAACCAACCCAATTCGATTACTTGCTACTTGGATCAGGTATATCTAAATATACCAATTTCAAAACTTAAATTTCAAATTTTAAATTTTAAATTTTGAATTTAAAATTTCAAATAAATTTTAAATTTCAAATTTTTGAATTTCAAATTTTGAATTTCAAAATTTGAATTTTAAATTTTGAATTTCAAATTTGAAATTTCATCCAAATTTTAAATTTTAAATTTTGAATTTCAAATTTTTGAATTTCATCCAAATTTTAAATTTTGAATTTCAAATTTTTAAATTTTAAATTTTGAATTACAAATTTAAACTTTTAGATTACAACTTAATCTATGCATGCATATATATATCATATCTAAGAACCCACTCTGATACTATTTAAAGTGAAATTCAGTGCAGGGGTAAAATGATAATTTTAAAATTTTTTGAAAATCACTATTTTATAATAAAAATTATTAATTAATCTAATTAATTAATATAAATTTACCCTACATTAGGATCTAAATATGATATACAGCATGCATTCATTTAAATTTGAAATTCAAATACGAACAATAAATACTTTACTGTAATGTGTTCAGAACACAATACCTTTGTGCGGGTAGAAGATCGTCACAATCTGATCACCCTCAAGAGAGTTTGATCATCGTGATGTAGCCACACAACGTGTCTGGCCTCTACGGATCGTCCACATGAAGCTCCCAGTCTGATCGACTCCTCACGAGTGCTAGCTCGTTGTAGAGTCCTTTTGACGGTGGATGCTGATCGAACTCCTTCGATCGATGTCTGTCGATTCTTCAGATACTCTGGATCATCAACAGACATGCTTGAGAGGATGTTGAAGATCTTCCTGAGATTTTGTGGGCTCACGACACTCGTAGCTCACTTTCTCACTTCCCGAACCCCAGGCTAAAACTCTAGGAAACTCACCGAAAACCTTGCACCCACTTTTCTTTCTTTTCTTTCTTTTTCTCTAGGAAGGATATGGACTTCCTTCTCATGCACAAGACTTCTCAAGCCCCAGAATTTTTCTCTAAAAATCTTCTTCTTGCACGCCCCACTCTTCTCCTCCTTTTATAACAACGTCAAACGTCTTATCCAAAAGAAAGAAAAAAGATGAGTAATTGCACATTTGAATTTAAATCAAATTTTGAATTCAAATGGACACCAACTCATCCCTTATCCTCTAAAGGTGTGAGGCATGGCTTAAATTGTGCATGAAGTGATTTCATGAGAAACCTTTTCTCATGTAATAAATGGGGCGTAAAAAAAGGGATAAGGTGCAAAGATTGATTGCCCATTCAAATTCAAACTTTATTTTAAATTTGAATGGCCAACCAATCATCCTTATCCATTCATATGGCACATTAAAGTGGGGCGTGGAGAGGGCTTGGCATGAGAAAAAATTTCATGAGAAGTTCCTTCTCATGAATTCAAATGGGTGCAATGGAAGTAAGGTGGCGCATGAAGATTGGGTCAAGGTGGTTTAATTATTTAAACCAACCTAATTGAACCAAATAAGTTAGGTCCAATTAGACTAATTTAAATCCAACTAAATTAGGCTTAATTAGGCTCAATAAAATCTTAATCAAATCAGAAATTGATTAAGCCCAACCCCTGATCAAATTAGGGACCAAACCATCTCGACGATTAGGTCAACTCTTAACCTAATCGGGTCAAACCCAACTGAATCTAATTCAATTGGACTTGATCCAAAAATAATTACTCAATCAAATTGAGTTAATTAGTGATCAAATCATTAATTAAACCTCTCATAAATACTGAATCCAAATCTGATGGGCAATCAGGCATCTGAATTCATCGATATGTAACCCTGATCGAAAAGTCCCAACCAGTGGGACTCTTGACCCCGGTACCCATAATGTATGGAACTCATGATCAGAGAATTCTGATTCTCGATCACTGAGTCTCAAATATGTAGGATTCTACATCAGCCATCAGATCAGATAGAAATCTTTAATGTGTGTGACCCCACAGGTTCAAACCTAAGTCGGTAGCACAGGAACCAATTCCTGTACTAATCGAAGTGACCATCTAGCAATGGTACCCGACATCCGGATAGGTCAAAGAGTCACAATCGCAACACTCAGAACCTACATGAATATGGTTACTATATAATTCATTTTTTTGACCCCTGTGTTTAGGATGACTCAAGGTTAAACTGTCAACCCTGATCGGATCATCCGAATCATGTTCAACTCAAACAGTCCTGTGACTCCTCACAAGGACTACCCTGGCCAAGGTTTTGCTAAATTGAAACATGACTGTACATAGCTCCTAAACTGGAGTGGTCAATCCCATCTTGACACACGCACCGACAAGTCAAGTGCTTGACTACACCCAGCAACCTTCCATCACTGAATTAAAAATTTAGGTAGTCCAGTACCTAAGTACAGTGAGTTGCTTGCAAGTCACCGTGGTGGTCTCAAGTCGGAGGGATATTTATACCCATATTCCATCGGAGCAAATTTTGACAGCAAAAATAGCTCCGGAGTCGGTCACGTTCAGTACAGATGTACTCTTACATCTCACCTGTATGCCATACCAGTGTCTTCACACTCATTGGTTAAGAGGACAACCAACCTATATAGCACACAACGACCTATGCTTGATAAACATTATCATCCTTGGTAACAACGTATCATTTGATCGCGAACAGATTTAAAGATTAAACGACAAATCCTCCTTTGTCGAGTCTAAATAGTCCTAAGGACTTCACCACAACATAGGAGTTCATTAGAAGATGAAACATTTTGTGATGAAAAATATCAAAATAATTTTTATTAATTCATAATTCATGTACAAATACAAAAATGAGCACAACCGTCAACAGACTGATGATTGGCTTTGGGACACTATTCCCAACAGATCCACCAGTAGGTAACCCTTCACGCCTTTGGATACCTGATGAAGATCAGCTTCTGTGACTTTGGATCCAACTTGCTTCTTTCCACTCCCTCCACCAATGCATAAGCTAGGCAGCTGAACACATTCAGGTGGCCAAGCTCCACCTTCTTCCCACTCTAGACCTCCTCTGGAATGCCTCCATTGAGTTTTCTATGGAGAGACCTGTTAATCAAAAAATATACAAAAGTTAGAGCATCACCCTAAAAAGACTTGGGCAGTGATGCTTGCAGCCTCAAGCTTCTGGCCTTCTCCATCAGTGTTCGGTTCATCCTCTCCGCAACACCATTCTATTGAGGGGTCATCTTTACTGTATAATGACATTTAATACTATTCTCCTCACAGTACCTCCTAAACTCTAGGCTTGTGTATTTTCCTCCATTATCAGACCTCATGTATTTCATTGGCTGCCCTACTTCCTTCTCGACCTCAGCTCTCCAGGCTTTAAACTGGACAAATATCTCTGACTTTTTCCTGATCAGATACACCCATACTCTTCTGGAGAAGTCATCTATGAAGGTAACAAAGTACCTAGCTCCATCTTGAGCTAAAATAGGTCCCAGTCCCCATACATCTGAGTGAACTAGCTCCAGAATACCTTCACTCTGCTTGGTACTGCTGGCAAACTTTACCCTATACTGTTTGCTGTAGATGCAAGGCTCACATAGGTCATTTCCCTCCTTTTTGAATGCTACAATTAAACCCCTCCTACTCAACTCAGTGAGCCCCCTATCACTCATGTGATCCATACGATAGTGCCACAGCTGGTTGGCAAGCTACTCATCCTGTGCTGCTGCAGACACCTCTGCACTCTCTGTAACCACTGATCCCTCCATCCTATACAGATTGTTGCTCAGTCTTCTCTCTTTCATCACCACTAAAGCCTCCTTTGATATCTTCAAACACCCACTGCTCAGTTGGCTGCCAAAAGCATACCCCTGCTTCTCTAAATATCCCAAAGAGATCAAGTTCTTCTTTAACTCTGGCACATGCTTGACATTTGTGAGTGTCCGTATGATCCCATCATATATCCTCATCCTAATGGTACCAACACCAGTAACTTGATATGGATGATCATCTCCAAGACTCACACTTCCTCCATCGGATTTCTCATATGTAGCAAACCACTCCCGATGTGCAGTGTAGTGGTGGGAACATGCTAAATCCAGTGTCCAGTGGCTATCAAACTCTATGGTCCCATCTGACATCACCAGTAAGTCATCTCCACTATCCTCAGATGATAGAGCACCACTCCCATTGGTTGAACCACCCTTGGAAAAGCCCTTCTCCTTCTCATTCTTTAGAAGTGGGAAATTTCTCTTCAGATGACCAGGATATTGACACTTGTAGCACTTCCAAGCTTTCTGATTCTCTCGAGACTTTGATCTATCCTTAGACTTATCTCGAGCCCTCTCTTTAGGCCTCCCTTGTCTCTTATTTACAGCAATAATCTCTGTACTTGGGCTTCCTTTACACAGCTTTTTCCGTCGCTCATTGGACCTGAGAACCCCAACCACATCTTTGAAGTTCAGGGTCTCTTTCCCATACACCAATGTAGTAATGAGACCATCATATAAAACTAGGAGTGAACACAACAACAAGAGAGCTCTATCCTCCTCATCTATTTTCACATCAAGGCCCATAACATCCGAGCAAACTTGATTAAATTTCTGGATGTGACCAATCAAGTCTCCTCCCTCAGGCATCCTTAAGCTGTACTACTATTTCTTCAACCACAGCTTGTTTGTCATATTCTTGTCCATATATGTGTTCTCCAATTTCTTCCAAAGCCCCTTCGAAGTGGTTTCTGTACTTATCTCAGGTAGGACTTCATCAACAAGGCACATTCTAATTATGCTAAAACCTATTTCATCTAACTCCTCCCAATCTTCAACACTGATCTTCTTAAGCCTTTTCCGAACCAATACCTTATAGATCCTATTCTGAACCAAAAGATCTTTCATCTTTTGTTGCCAAAGGCTGAAGTTTCTCTTGCCATCAAACTTTCCAAAGTCTGCCTTGATGTTACTTGATGCTATCACAACCAGATCTCTAAAAGTAAATACCAATAAATGAAACAGTGTTCTAGAAAAAATCTATTCAGCACCTTACCACAATCTAGATGAGACTTTGATCTTTCCTCCACCAGACCTAACCCCAAAGCTCTGATACCAGATGTTGGGATCTTTCCTTGATGCGTGATGATCGTGGAACCAGCAACAAGGGTCTGAGGAAAGCTTTGATCTTTTATCTATCACCTAGAACAAAATAATCTACAAGAAAATTCAGCAATCTTGTAGATCTAGGAGATTTATCTTTGGAAGGGCCTTAGATCATTTCCTCTTGCTTTCAGATCTGAAACTCCACCTTGAAAATCTTCAAATTAGAGGATCAAAGATGAGTAATCCTCTTTAGATAGCATCAAATATTGAAAAATATGTCCTAAATCCAATCATCTAAGTGGTAGATGATTAGAATTAGTATATGAATTATCTAATAATAATAGTTATTTGGCAGGTTCATCATAAAAGTTCTATCTTCCTTAAATGAACTCTTAAATTATGATGAAATATTTAGAACTACAATCAATCGATAAAGAAAAATTTATCGGATGGTTCTTAAATTATTCACGACCAAATGATAAGTTATTAACAAGGACGATAACTTATCAAGTGCAGGTCGCTGTATGCCATATGCATTGGTTATCCTCGTAATCAAGTAGTGTGGAGACACTGGTATGGCATCCAGGTGAGATGTAAGAGTACATCTGCATGGAACATGACCAATATAATACTCTACTATCAAGAGTAGTTAGCTAAGGCCAATGGGTATAAGTATCCCTCCGACCTGAGATCACCACGGTGACTTGCAAGCAATTCACTATACTTTGGTGCCGGACTGCCTGTATTTTTAATATAGATTCGAAAGATTTTTGGATATAGTCAAGTACTTGTGAAGTCGGTGTGTGAGTCAAGATGGGATTGACCACTCTTGATTAACTTCAGAAAGAGAATGTCTCGCTATGTTTCAATTTAGCAAAACCTAGGCCTAGATAATCCTCGTGAGGAGTCACAAAATTTACAAAATTTTGAGACACAATAGAGATGACTTATATGAGTGTAGACAGCATACTCAAAGTCGTCTTGAGTATTATTGCTCAAAAAGATGAATTATATGGTAACCATGGGTCAGAATTCTTAGAATGTTGCTTTGCATACATTCGATCTATCTGGACATCGGAAACCATTGCTAGATGGTTACTTCGACTGATAAAAGAATTAGTTTTTGTATTATCGGTTTAGGTTTGAATCTATAGGATCACACACATAAGAGGTTATTGTTGCTCCTAGATTGATTTTGATGATTACAAATCAGATTGAAGTGATACAAATAATTTTAAAATGAAAAAGTCCTTATGCTCTTCAAGGGCAAAATCATAATTTCACTAAAACCCTGATTTGATATTACCATTTGGTAGAACAAATGATTTGAAATCTATTGATAAAAATTTCATTGTGTTTGGACTTATATTTTTGAAGTTATGAAGGTTTGAAGTGCATGAGTCGACTCATGAGTCAACTCATGGCACTGTGAGCTGATTGGCACGCAAAAATTCTTCTTGGCACGCTAGTTTTCTGGCTTGGCACGACCTGTGAGTCGACTCATGAGTCGACCCACAAGGCATGAGTCGACTCATGAGTCGATCCCTGCTAATTTGAGCCAAGAATTTCCAAAAATGCATTCTCTGGTTTTTGCAACAGAGGTCGACTCATGAGTCGACCCCTAAAGCATGAGTCGACTCATGAGTCGACCCCTGCGACGGGAAATGTCAACAACGGCTATTTTTTTGCCCATTTTAATTGCCTTTTATGCTTCCTAAAATTGCTCTAACGGCTCTTTATCTGCCTAAATTATTTTCTCTTGCTTCTAATGTCATAAAATGCTTTAAATGGTGAAAGAAATTGCAGATTAAATAGCAGATCAAATTGGAGAGAAAATAGAAGATCAATCGGCAGATCAAAAGAGAGATAAAATTCATTGAGAGGATCCACGAGATAATTTGAGAGAAAAAGAAAAGAGGATCCAAAAATCCATACGAGAGATTGTGAAAGAGATTCAAGAGCTTTCAAAGAGAGGATCTTTCAAGCCTATTGTTCAACCTTGATCTAGAGATCTTTCAAAGCTTTCAAGAGATCTTCAATCAACAATCAACCTCTTCTCAAGCATTCGTTCAAGCGTTCATCCACCTTGAGAAAATTTGAAAAGGGTTCTTTATTTGAGTAAAGTTTTTATTGTTATATTCGCTCATTTAAAGGAGCTATTATTGTATTAATCTGTGCTCAAAATTTTCTAACTCTTTGTTTTTTTTGTTCTTGTTTTTGGAGGGTTTCCAAAACAAGAAAAGATTGATCCGAACCTGAAATCGAAGTGTTTTGGGTTTACTTGTACCCGGGAAATAAGTGATCTAGCTTGGGATAGCTAGTGTCGGAGTTTTCGATATTTTGTATTCGGGTTGAATACAAAGTATAGTGGATTGAAATTCCCAAGTAGGAGCTTGGGGAGTGGATGTAGGTGCAAGGTTAGCACCGAACCACTATAAATCCTTGTGTTTGTGGTATGCTTTATCGCTTCACTTTATTTCTTTATTATAATCTTGCATTCCTGCTTTAAGTAATTAATATTGAATTAAAGTCTTTGTTTTATTCTTCATAAGTAATCAGTTGGGCTTAAAATTTTTAGAAACCCAATTCACCCCCCCCCCTCTTGGGTTGCATAGCTGGGCAACAGTTATAACCTAATCAGATGGTTAATCGATGATTGAGAATCGTTCTTAGGTTAAACGATCAATGTGATTGATGTTTGACCTAATGCAAGTATTGCAGGAGGATTTATTAGCAATTGGATTGCTAAATGGCTCAATCTGATTGAGCAATTAGGCTGAGATCAAGTCTAATTGAATTTGATTCAATTATAATTAGTTTGGATTTAATTAGATTAAGTTTAATTGATTTATTGGATAAGCCAATTGCAAGGGAGAACAAGTCCCTGTTTGATTAGGACTTGTATGCACTTAATTCTTAATTAAGTTAGGATTTAAATCAAAATTAAATATGATTTAATCTAATTTAATTGGACTCCTAGTTAGACTAGGATCACTATTAATTAGGTTATAATTAATTTAGATTGGGTTCAAAGTGTTTGACCTAATCTACATAAGAATCCTAGTTAGATTAGGACTCCATCTCTTCTCTTGCACCACCTAAGAAATCTCAAGCCCACGCCCACTAATTAATTTTTAGATATTTTTCTATAATATCCATATCCAAGGAATATTATCTCACACCATGTATTCTAGAGATTTGAATTAGATTTGATTTGATTAAATATGGAAAGAGGTTTGGCTAATTATGGAAAGTGGTTTAGGTTTATCCTTTTTTTTGAAAGAGTCCCTCTTCACAAGGACTCTTCTCTCCTCTCTTGTGCCAATTTTCCCCAAGCTTATCCCTTCTTTTTGTAGCCCCTTTTGTGAGTTATTTCATGCTCTCCATGAAATTTATGAGGGAGGGGGCATCCAAGAGTTGGATGCCCCATGGACTCCTTGTTAGACTAGGTTTTATGACCTAGTCTACCATATAAAAAGTTGCCGCCCCATATGCTATCAAATAAAAGTCAAAAATTTGTGGCTTTAAGATGAAAATAGAAGAGGAGAAAGAGGATAACATGGGTGGTTTGAGGTACCATTATCCTTGGAGGAGAGTCTTCAATCAAGAGATCAAAGGTTGATATCTTGTAGAGAGAAAGGTAAGAGAAAAGATTATCTTCTCTCATTATTTTTATTTCATATTATTCTCTCTTTATTTTTTGTGTTTTTTATGTGATAAAATTTGAGAGAGAAAGAGGATGGAATGGATGGTTTGAGGTATCAAATTTTTTGAAGAAGAGTCTTCTATCAAGAGATCAAAAGTTGATATCTTGTAGAAACAAAAGGTAAGAGAGAAGATATTTTTCTCTTATTATTTTTTTTTAGTTTATTTCTTTTTTATTTTGTATTTTTATGTGATAAAAATATGAGAGAGAGAGAGAGGGATGGCATAGTGGATTCATGCTCCAATGAGTTGGAGTATGGTGATCTAATTTTAGACATGATCTGATCATGTTCTGATGGGAGAAGAAGAAGAAAAGAAGTTCTTTTAAGGTTTCTTTTAGAACCCTTCTTCTCCATAAATCATGAGATTTTTCTATAAAAAAAATCAAATATCATGAGATCTAAATGTTTAAAAAATATCTAAAGAAGATGGTCTCCCCATGTCCTAGCATAGAGATGTTCTCAGGACATCAATCGTTGATGTACTGAAAGAGAAGAACTGTCTTCTCTTAGGAATTTTTCTTTTATATTATTATTTCTGATTTTAGAAAGGTCAAAAAATTTGACTTCTCTCTTATTTCTCCTCATATTCTTCATCTCTTGAAATGTCCAAGAGATCTGAAGAATATTTTTAGATTAACAATCTGGAGGGTTCTGCAAGAAGCTAGCACTTCAAGCGGATCTTCATTCGACGAACCTCTGATTTTGTTGCAGTCTCGTGTGGATTACCTGTAGAGGCTGGACACATGTGCGGCTTCAAAGATAATAAAAAAAATCAACTATGGAGTTCTCAACCCGTATGAAGGTAAGAGATTTGATCTCTTCTCTTATCTAGATGTGATCTAGGTTTTAGATGTGATCTAGGTTTTAGTTCTGAAACGATTTCAGATCTAGAGTATTGATTTGATCAATATCAAAGTTTTTATTTTCTAATTTATAAATATAATATGATATATTATAAGTCTTAATTGTAGGGTATAGTAATTTGATTATATGCATTTGTAGATTAACTTGTTTAATTTACATGTACCGTTGCGTTATATTTCAAAAATATTTTGAAATTCATGCATGAAACCCTGCACCTTTTTCAATAGTGGTATCAGAGTATCTAAGTTATTTTATAATATATTCATGATTGTATTAAAATAAATCTAAAAAATAAAATAATGATCGTACGGACTGTAGGTTGTCCTGCTGTAAGGTTTACCCCTTACAGTGCAAAGGTTGTTCTAGTACGTTGCAATCTAGAAAATTTAAAAGAGTTTAAATAAATCTTGTCATGAATATTTTAGATTAGGTCTATTTTATTTCATAAAATTTTATATAATGTACATAGATTAAAATCAGTCAAGAACAGGATCTTGCGAAGGTTCTGTTTGCTTATCGGGTCGGCTCGACCAGCATGCCAGCTCGACTGAAAAATTGGCTGAATTATATTTCTGACTGATTTTAATTATTTTAACCTATAATTAGTGTTTGTTAGTGAAATAAGTCGATCCATTTTTGAAATGAGTCGACCTATTTAGTGAAACAATATTAGATTATATTAAATCTTTCAAAAATTGAAAATAGATTTCGAAATGCCGAACCCCAACCCTCAGTCATAAACTTAATTAAAATAATTAAGTGATTGTTTAGGATCTAGGTTTGTGATTAAAGATCCTAAGATAATTTTGGGTTAAAGGATAATGGGTTAGCTTTGATCAGGTCATTAACTGGGTTAGACCTAGGGTTAGATTAAATATGGACTAAGTTAAGAAATTGATCAAACCTAATTAAAAGTTAATTAAGATTAGGTCATTTCTATAGATCACTTCAATAGTTATAGTTGATCAAAGTCCATATATCTAATAAATGGACACTGATCGTGGCTCAGTGGTAGAGCTCGAATCTTTAGGCAGACCAAATCAAAACTGATAAACCAGTTGGTGTCTAAGGTAAACCTAACTGGTAGTTTTTAATTGGGAGCTCGTTTACCTGACCATTTCTGATGGTGTCTAAGGCAAGCTTTGGCAAACCCTCCCACCAATCATACTTACCTGGTCAATGTGGTTAATCAGGTCTTGATTAGGTTGCTCATTGATTCGTGCTAACCCATGTCACATAGAAAATCAGTAAGTCTGATTTCATTCAGTGAGACTGATCTAGGTACCCATAGATCAAATTTGATCCTAGTCCTTGTTAATGACTTAAGAAGTCAGTGGGAGGACTTGACTTGGTGAAGTCAGTGGGAGCAAATTGATCCATGTCCTTTCAATCCTTAAATCACTAATAATTTTAAATCCTCTAAAATTATTAGGTCTTTAAAATGATAAAGTTATGAAGATAACTGAGTCATAGCCTCCCATTAAAGTATTTGATAATGAGTCCATTAACTCAATAATCATTACAGACTCAAAGGCCTGGTGCTTATTGACTAATGAAATTATCACTCATCATATGACGACTTGAAAGTATCTCTCTAATGGTGGTTAGGTTAGCCAACCAAAGTTGGACTTAATCATTCATTGGTTAGATGCACCAAGTATGGTCATGTTAATGGTTGGACCTAATCGGATCCTTACAGTGGAGGCCAAAGCCTACTGATTAGGTTTCTGGGGCAAAATTAAATTACTAGAAGTTGTTTGGAGAAATAATTGGTTAATGAACTAAGCCATAGATGCAGATGGATTGGCCGACCAAAGTCGAGCTTGTGTGTAGTCTATGTGGATTCTAGTACCTACTAGAAAATTAAAATAATTCTCGAATTGGAGGTAGAGGCCACCAATTTGAATAAAATAGTGGGAGAACATTGAGACTAAAGTCCAAATCTCTAGGCTTAAAATAATTCATATACATTAGGTCATTATTCTCTTTTCTCAAAATAAGGCTAAACATTAATTGCTCCAATAGCTGTTAGACAGTGATGACTTATGGGACCCAACTTCGTTAATTAGTATCAAAAGTTGAATTTGGTTCAGCAGTACAAATGGGTTTGTATTGGAGCTTCTTAGTCCAATCAAAATAATTAGTCCAAAATTGATCCAAATCAGGCATGTTGCTTCTACTTTAAGAAGCAGGGTCATAGGAAGAAGAATTGTCTTGCTTCCCTTGACCATAATAGGCTGAACAAAAGAAAGGAGCAAGAGTTGCTCATCAAGGATGTTATATGATAACACCTTAAAGTTTCTCTATGTAATTCTACTACCTAGGTATTAGATACCGATGGTCTTATGCAATTTATTACTGAGACTACAAGTAAGTGAAATGTTTGAAAATGATGAGAAATTCTTGAATGTTAGGGATGGAAGTCTTATTCCAATCCTAACTTTAAGAATTGTAGAGCTTATTTTCAAATATTATCATTTAGAGTAATTGTTACTATTGTCCATCGTTTATGATGAATGTAATCTTTGTTGGCCTTTTGGCCAAAGATGATCATCATTCATTAATAAAGGAAGATTATTGTGATATTATTATGAATAATGTTACAATAATACATGGATAAGAAAGAAATGATATTTAACATTTACACAGCCTATTAAGTGTAATGTACACACCCAAGTTAGATAATGTCATGGATGTCTATCTTTGGCTTAGTCACCTTGACAAGAACAGGATAAACAGATTAGCTTGAGAGAAAAATCTCACATCAATAATTATGAATCATTGATATCCTGTGAGTCTTGTCTTTTTGAAAAGATAACAAAGTCACCTTTTAATGAAAAAGGTGAAGGAGCTGATAAAGTTCTAAGTCTCATACATAGTGATGTATGTGGACCTATAAACTTAAGTGCCAGAGGAAGATATTAATATTTCATTATAGACGATCTATCTGGGTATGGGTGCGTCTGGCCTAATCATTTGAAATGTTTAAATGATTCAATAATGAAAGATTGAAACAAACTGGATAAGGTGTTAGAACTCTTCGATCAGATCGAAAAAGGTGAATACTTATCCAGTGAGTTTGTGACATATCTAGGAGGAAATTGGATTCTCTCTCAGTGGATTCCTTTTCAGAACACAGTGTATCTAAAAGGAGAAGTTGAACTTTGTTAGATATGGTTCAATCCATGATAGGGTTCATTTCTCTGTCTGTTTCAGGATTGTGCTCTTTTGTGATTACCTATTTTACTCTGAATGTATACTGAGTAAGTCTGTTGTGCAGATTCCATATGAGATATGGATCGGGCATGGACCTACACTCTCTCACCTTTGGATTTGGAGTTGATCGGCCTATGTCAAAGGTTTGCATACAGATAAACTTGGTTCTTGATCCAATAGGTGTTTAAGGGTTACTAATTCTATCATACTGAAGAACATAAGATGCTCATCAACAGTAGGGCATTCCTTTTGGAAAGGAGTTCCTTAGAGAAGGAACTGATGCCTATCAAGTTGAACTTGAAAGTTTGACTGATAGAAAATAAACTGACATAATCTAGTAAACCTACAGAATCGGATTTGATTAGATCAAATTCTGAGCCCATTAAAGTAACACCTTTAAGGAGATCTGGTAGAGTACCGCGTTAGCCAGACAGACACTTCAGTGTCTAGGTTTGGGACGGCGATCCTATTGAGCTCGATGAGATTAACAAGGATCCGATCACTTATAGGGATGCAATGCAGTGGTATAACTCTGAGAAGTGGCTTGGAGCCATTAAATCCAAATTGAAGTCAATGAAAATCAATAGTGTATGGATAGATGATTCACCTGAAGGGATAAAACCCATTGGGTGTGAATGAATTTTTCAAAAGAATCAGAGTAGCGCAGACGGAAAGGTGGAGACCTATAAAACCCGTTTCGCTATTATCCCAGAGTTGGAACATGTATTTTGAACATGTCTTTGTTATAAACAAAGAGGAACCCTGCATTTATAAGTGGGCAAAATGTTCTATAGTGTTATTCCTCGTGTTGTTTGTAGATGAAATTCTCTTAATCGGGAATGGCATTCCAGCATTGCAAGGAATAAAAATTTGGGTGTCATCTAATTTCTCCATGTTCAAGATCAGATATGGTATACTTACTAATGGTAGTGAGCAGATACCAGTCTGATCTAAGTAAGAACCACTGAAAGATTGTATGGACAATCCTTAAGTATTTAAAAAATACTAAGGTCCAGTGACTCAAATATGAAAATACTGACTTTAAACATATGGATGTTTCAATTTCAGTCAGATCAAGATGACAATAAGAAAGTATCGGATCATATCCTAATTATAGGAGCAATCTGCTGAAAAAGTTCCAAGCAAGATACTTTAGCCTACTCAGTTAGCGATGTAGAGTACATTGTAGGATATGATACTGCCATGTAAGCTGTGTAGTTGCTGAGCTTCATTAGCAGGTTGAGAGTGGCACCCTCCATTGATGGTCCAGTCCTATCATAGCACTGGAGCCATAAATCTGGCTAAAGAACTGAAGGACCAGCATACTCTGTATTGCTACCACTTTTGATTTTAGATCAGAGTGACATCGATCTTTGGAAGATCGATGATAAAGGAGAACTTGACCGACCCATTTGCTGAAGCCTCAGAACTAAGAAGTTCTACGAACTCAATTGGAAGATAGGATATTTGATAATGTTCTGATTGGCTTTAGTACAAGTGGGAGTTGTTGGAAAATATGTCCTAAAGCCAATCATCTAAGTAGTAGATGATTGGAATTAGTATATGAATTATCTAATAATAATAGTTATTTGGCAGGTTCATCATAAAAGTTCTATCTTCCTTAAATGAACTCTTAAATTATGATAAAGTTCTTAGAACCACAATCAATCGATAAAGGAGGATTTATCGGATGGTTCTTAAATTGTTCACGATCAAATGATAAGTTATTAACAAAGACGATAACTTATCAAGTGTAGGTCGCTGTATACCATATGCATTGGTTGTCCTCGTAACCAAGTGATGTGGATACACTGATATGGCATTCAGGTGAGATGTAGAAGTACATCTGCATTGAACGTGACCAATGTAATACTCTACTGTCAAGAGTAGTTAGCTAAGACCAATGGGTATAAGTGTCCCTTCGACCTGAGATCACCACGGTAATTTGCAAGCAACTCACTATGCTTTGGTGCCGGACTATCTGTATTTTTAATATAAGTTCGAAAGATTTTTGGATACAGTCAAGTACTCGTGAAGTCGATGTGTGAGTCAAGATGGGATTGACCACTCCTGATTAACTTCAGGAAGAGAATGTCTCACTGTGTTTTAATTTAGCAAAACCTAGGTCTGGGTAATCCTCGTGAGGAGTCACGAGATTTGCAAAATTATGAAACACAATAGAGATGACTTATATGAGTGTTGATAGCATACTCAAAGTCTTCTTGAGCATTATTGATCAAAAAGATAAATTATACGGTAACCATGGGTCAGGGTTCTTAGAATGTTGCTTTGCATACATTCGACCTATCTGGATGCCGGAAACCATTGCTAGATGGTTACTTCGACTGGTACAGAAATTGATTTCTATACTATCGACTTAGGTTCAAATCTATAGGATCACACACATAAGAGGTTGTAATCTAATCAGGTAGTTAATCGATGATTGAGAATTGTTCTTAGGTTAAACGATCAATGTGATTGATGTTTGACCTAATGCAAGTGTTGCAGAAGGATCAATTAGCAATTGGATTGCTAAATGGCTCAATCTGATTAAGCAATTAGGCTGAGATCAAGTCTAATTAAATTTTATTCAATTAGAATTAGTTTAGATTTAATTGGATTAAGTCTAATTGATTTATTGGATAAGCCAATTGCAAGGGAGAACAAGTCCCTGTTTGACTAGGACTTGTATGCACCTAATTCCTAATTAAGTTAGGATTTAAATCAGAATTAAATATGATTTAATCTAATTTAATTAGACTTCTAGTTAGACTAGGATCACCATTAATTAGGTTGCAATTAATTTGGATTGGGTTCAAAGTGTTTGACCTAATCTACATAAGAATCCTAGTTAGACTAGGACTCCATCTCTTCTCTTACACCACCTAAGAAATCTCAAGCCCACGCCCACTAATTAATTTTTAGATATTTTTCTATGATATCCACATCCAAGAAATATTATCTCACACCACATATTCTAGAGATTTGAATCAGAATTGATTTGATTAAATATGGAAAGAGGTTTGGCTAATTATGGAAAGTGGTTTAGGTTTATCCTTTTTTTTTAAAGAGTCCCTCTTCACAAGGACTCTTCGCTCCTCTCTTGAACCAACTTTTCCCAAGCTTATACCTTCTTTTTGTAGCCCCTTTTGTGAGTTATTTCATGCTATCCACAAAATTTATGAGGGAGGGGGCGTCCAAGAGTTGGACACCCCATGGACTCCTTGTTAGACTAGGTTTTATGACCTAGTCTACCATATAAAAAGTTGCCGCCCCATATGCTATCAAATAAGAGTCAAAAATTTGTGGCTTTAAGATAAAAATAGCAGAGAAGAAAGAGGATGGAATGGGTGGTTTGAGGCACCATTATCCTAGGAGGAGAGTCTTCAATCAAGAGATCAAAAGTTGATATCTTGTAGAGAGAAAGGTAAGAGAAAAGATTATCTTCTCTCATTATTTTTCTTCCATATTATTCTCTCTTTATTTTTTATATTTTTTATGTGTTAAAATTTGAAAGATAAAGAGGATAGAATGGATGGTTTAAGGCATCAAATTTCTTGGAGAAGAGTCTTCTATCAAGAGATCAAAAGTTGATGTCTGGTAGAAACAAAAGGTAAGAGAGAAGATGTTTTTCTCTTATTGTTTTTCTTTTCAGTTTATTTCCTCTTTATTTTATATTTTTATGTGATAAAAATTTGAGAGAGAGAGAGAGAGGGATGGCATGGTAGATTCATGCTCCAATGAGTTAGAGTATGGTGATCTAATTTTGGACATGATCTGATCATGTTCTGATGAGAGAAGAAGAAGAAAAGAAGGTCTTCTCTTAAGGTTTCTTTTAGAATCCTTCTTCTCCATAAATCATGAGATTTTTCTATGAGAAAAATCAGATATCATGAGATCTAAAAGTTTGAAAAATATCTAGAGAAGATGGTCTCCCCATATCCTAGCATAGAGATGTTCTCAGGACATCAATCGTTGATGTACTGAAAGAGAAGAACTGTCTTCTCTTTGAACTTTTTCTTTTATATTATTATTTTTGATTTTAGGGAGGTCAAAAGGTTTGACTTCTCCCTCATTACTCCTCATATTCTTCATCTCTTGGAATATCCAAGAGATCCGAAGAATATTTTTTAGATTAACCATCCGAAGGGATCTGCAAGAAGCTAGCACTTCGAGTGGATCTTCGTTCGACGAACCTTCGATTTTGTTGCAGCCTCGTGTGGATCACCTGTAGAGGCCGGATGTATGTGCGGCTCCAAAGGCAATAAAAAAAATTAAGTGTGGAGTTCTCGACCCGGATAAAGGCAAGAGATCTGATCTCTTCTCTTATCTAGATGTGATCTAGGTTTTAGATCTGAAACTATTTCAGATCAGAGTATTGATTTGATCAATACCAAAGCTTTTATTTTCTGATTTATAAATATAATATGATATGTTATAGGTACTAATTGTATGATTTAGTAATTTGATTACATGTATTTGTAGATTGAATTATTTAATTTACATGTTTTGCTGTGTTATATTTCAAAAATATTTTGAAATTCGTGCAAGAAACCCTATACCTTTTCCAACATCAAACTCGTGGATCCCCTTGGAGATGGGGTGGCAACATAAGGAAGCAGAGCTAGTGCCTTCAAACTTTCCTTGTTTGAAGGTGGCGGCCAAGAAAATCCTAGAAAATCCTAGGATGGCTACTAGTGGCATGGAGAAGACAAGGAGATAGAGAGAGAGTGGAATAGAGAGAAAATTTGGGAGAAAATAACTTTGTATTCAGCTTGGTTCAAGCGAAATCACAATACAATGTATATATATACAGGGTCAATGTGACCCAACCCAAAAAAATCTATGGCTAACCTAATATGAGATTATGTTCACCCTGTTGGGAATAGTGTCCCAAAGCCAATCGTCAGCCTGTTGACGGTTGTGCTTATTTTTGTATTTGTACATGAATTATGAATTAATAAAAATTATTTTGATATTTTTCATCACAAAATATTTTATCTTCTAATGAACTCCTATGTTGTGGTGAAGTCCTTAGGACTATTTAGACTCGACAAAGGAGGATTTGTCGTTTAGTCATTAAATCTATTCGCGATCAAATGATACGTTGTTACCAAGGACGACAACGTTTATCAAGCATAGATCATTGTGTGTCATATAGGTTGGTTATCCTCTTAACCAATGAGTGTGGAGACACTGGTATGGCATACAGATGTGATGTAAGGGTACATCTGCACTGAACGTGACCGACTCCGGAGCTATTTTTGCTGTCAAGATTTGCTCCGATGGAATATGGGTATAAATGTCCCTCCGACCTGAGACCGCCACAGTGACTTGCAAGCAACTCACTGCACTTAGGCACTGGACTACCTAAATTTTTAATTTAGTGACGGAAGGCTGTTGGGTGTAGTCAAGTACTTGACTTGTCGGTACGTGTGTCAAGATGGGATTGACCACTCCAGTTTAGGAGCTGTGTACAGTCGTGTTTCAATTTAGCAAAATCTTAGCCAAGGTAGTCCTTGTGAGGAGTCACAGGACTGTATGAGTTGAGCACGATTCAGATGATCTAATCAGGGTTGACAGTTTAACCCTGAGTCATCCTAAACACAGGGGTCAAAAGGATGAATTATACAGTAACCATATTCATGTAGGTTCTGAGTGTTGCGATTGCAACTATTCGACCTATCCAAACATCGGGTACCATTGCTAGATGGTCACTTCAATTAGTACAGAAATTGGTTCCTGTGCTACCGGCTTAGGTTCGAACCTGCGGGGTCACACATATTTAGAACTCAGTGATCTAGAATCAGGATTCTCTAATCACAAGTTTCACACATTATGGGTACCGAGGTCAAGAGTCTCACTGGTTGGGACTTTTCGATCAGGGTTACATATCGATGAATTCTGATGCCCGATTGCCCATCAGATTTGGACTCAGTATTTATGAGAAGTTTAATTAGTGATTTAATCGCTAATCAACTCAATTTGATTGAGTAATTATTTTTGGATCAAGTTCAATTGAATTGGATTCAGTTGGATTTGACCTGATTAGGTTAAGAGTTGACCTAATCGTCGAGATGGTTTAGTTCCTGATCTGATCAGGGGTTGGGCTTAGTCAATTTTTGATTTGATTAGGATTTTATTGAGCCTAATTAAGCCTAATTTAGTTGGGTTTAAATTAGTCTAATTGGACCTAACTTATTTCGTTCAATTAGGTTGGTTTAAATAATTAAACCACCTTGACCCAATCTCCATGCACCACCTCACTTCCATTGCACCCATTTGAATTCATGAGAAGGAACTGTTAGGAAATGTGTCCCAAAAAGCAAATTGTCAAGCTGTTGACGGTTGAGCAACTAGGTATTGTAATTGATTTGTTAACAAATAAAATATATTTGGCATCTTCATCATAAGCTTTCATCTTCTAATGAACTCCGTTGTTATGATGAAGTCCTTAGGACTATTTAGGTTCGATAAAGAGAGGATTTATTGATTAGTCCTTAAAATTATTCACGACCAAATGATAGGCTGTTAATAAGGACGACAGCTTCTATCGAGCATAGGTCGCTGTAGGCCATATGGGTTGGTTGTCCTCTTAACCAAAGAGTGTGGAGACACTGATATGGCATACAGGTGAGATGTAAGGGTACATCATCATTGAACGTGACCAACTCCAGAGCATTCTGCTGTTAAGAATGTCTCTGATGAGATATAGGTATAAGTGTCCCTTAGACTTGAGATCGCCTCAGTGACTTGCAAGCAACTCACTGTGCTTTGGTACTGGACTAACTGAATTTCTAATTCAGGGATGGAAGGCTTCTGGGCACAGTCAAGTACTTGTAAAGTCAGAGTGTGATCGAGATGGGATTGACCACTCCAAGAGTTGGAGAAGAATGAGTCGCTGTATTTCAATTTAGCAAAATCTTGGCCAGGGTAATCCATCAGATAGATTTGATATTTTGAAATACAATGTGGACAACCTGATCAGAGTTAACAGTTAAACTCTGGGGTATCCTATGATCATTTTGGTCAAGGAGATGAATTATATGAAAACTATATCCGCATGGGTTCTAAGGATGTTGTTCTACACATTCGACCTATCCGATCGTCGGGTACCATTGCTAGATGGTCACTTCGAATGGTAAGAAATTTGTTCCTATGCTACCGGCTTAGGTTCGGACCTATGAGGTCACACACATTAGAGTTCATGATCCGATCAGATGGTTGATCAATGATTAAGAATCGTTCTAGGGTTAAATGATCAATACGATTGACATTTAACCCAGTGCAAGTGTTGCAGGAGGAACTATTAGCAATTCGATTGCTGATTGGCTTAATTTGATTAAGCCAATGGGTTGAGATTAAGTCTAATTAAATATGACTTAATTAGATTTAGTTTGGGCTTGATTGGATCAAGTCCAATTGGTTTATTGGATAAGCCAAGTGCAAGGAAAAACTAGTCCTAGTTCAACTAGGACTTGGGTCAATCTAATTTTTAATTTGATTAGAAAATTAAATCAGATTTAAATCTAATTTAATCTGATTAAATTAGGTTCTTAATTGGGTTAAGACCTATTTTAATTGGGTTGATCTAATTTTGATTTGATTTGGTTTGGGAAACCAAATTAAAACAAGTCTAAGACAGAATCCTACTAAGACTAGGATTCCACCTTGCGCCACATAAGCCTTCTCCACGCCCTCTCTCTTAATTCAACGCCAATCTCCACTTATTTTGTGTGACAAAAGCCCTCTCCCAGATCTCTCTCATGTTCACAAAAGGTCTCTTCTCTTCTTTCTTACATGGAAGGTGGTTTGGATCAAATCTAAAAGGAATAAGTTTGGATTTTGAATTCTATGAGATAGAGTTTTAGAAATCCAAAACTCTTTCAATTTTGTACCGAATTTATCCAAATTTTTTTTGAAATTTTCGTGGCTTTTAGGGTTTATATTGTACATCTTTTTCTAATTATCCATCCACAAAAATATGGAGGAGGTTCTCAAGAGTTGGGCGTCCTTTAACTTGCCATGTTTGGATAAGCCTTGACTAGGTGTTTGACCTAGACAAGGACTCTATCATATCTCTCTATATAAGATGAGTTTCTTCATGAAATTTTAGAAAACGTTAGAGATTTGAGAGACCTTTGTGCCATCCAAAAATCAGAGATAAATACCTTTAGGTCGTAGAGATATAAAAGACGCAAGTTTGGGTGTCTAGAGAGAAAAAAATGTGAAGAAGAAGAGGGTCTTCTTCTAGGGTTTTTATTTTCATATCTTTCCTCCTTCCATCTTGAGTTTCCTGAGAGCATCTCAGATATGAAACTCCTCCTTCTACTTTTCATCTTTGGAAGAGTCCAAATCAAGAAGAAGGAGGTACCTGATCAACCATCAAAGAAGGATCAGCGCAGTACTAGCATACTGTGCTGATTTCCTGAAGCAGGACTTCTGATCGAGATTCGTGGGCTCGTGTGGACGACTCCTAGAGGCCGGACGCATGTGCGGCTTGCAACATCATCCTTAAGCCCAGATCAACGAGGTTAGAGCGTCTAACTTGCAAGGTAATAGATCTGATCTATTGTTTAATACATACATTAGATGTAGTATAGAAACATGTTGATATGATCAACATGTAGTTCATGCTATATTTATATATTTTAATTTTTGATTTAATGCCATGTAATAATCATGTAATAAGATCTTAGATCTAGGGATTTTCTGATCTTAAAAAATAAATTTTGATTTATTTTAGTCTTCCGCTGTATGATCTTGAAATAGTTTCAAGATCTAATCCTCTTTTTCAAGATCTAACCCTGAAACCCTAGATCTGGTTCCTACAATTGGTATCAGAGCCTAGGTTCTTTATTACATGATTATTTATACATGCTTAGATTATTTTTTAGATTAGATCTAATTTATAATCTGATTATTAAATCTAAAATTAAAATTTTAGATCAATCACAAACTGCAAGGTTGTCCTGCTGTAAGGTTTACCCCTTACAGTGTAAAGGTTGTCCTAGTTTGTGTAGATCTATCTTTAATCATAAATTTATTAGATATGATCTAGATTAAATTTATGATTTATTAGATTTAAAAGATGTTTAAATCTGAAATAAAATCTCTTTGTTAATAATTTTTGTGCAAAGAAATTGTTTAAAGTTGAAATTATTTCAATTACATGAACCTGTTTAGATTAGATCTAAAGTAGTTTCATGTTTATTTCACTTGCATCTTGATTATGAATCAAACATGCAATATGGTTGGTAGAATCATATTGTAAAATTATTTTACAAATATGAAAATTATTTTTTGAAAAGCCAAACCCAACCCTCAGCCCAAAACTTAATTAAGAATTAAGAAGTTGTTTGATTAGGTTCTAGGATTGTGAATTGAAGAACCTAAGACACAAATCATAACACATTGGGTTAATGAGTTAGTGGAAATTAGGTCCATTAATTGGGTTAGACCTATGGTTAGATTAAAGATGGACTTAATTAGAGAATTGACTAAATCTAATCAATTATTATCTTAGATTAGGTCAAGGATTTTCTAGATCAATTACAATAGTTGTAGTTGGTCAAGTCTATGTCTTTAACGAGAACCAAATGGACTCGATTCTTGGCTAAGCGATCTAGCACGAACTGTTAGGTTGATCTAATCGAAACTAATTAAACCAGTTGGTGTCTAAGGTAAATCAGACTGGTGGTTTTTAATTGGGAGCCCGCTTACCTGGCCATTTCTGATGGTGTCTAAGGCAAGCTTTGGCAGACCCTCCCACTGATCAAACTTACCTGGCCTCTTGGTGAAATTATATTTTGATCGGATCACTTGACTATTCGAGCAGACCCATGTCAGCTAGGTAAATCAGTGTGACTGATTTAGGTGCTCCTAGACCAGTCCTGGTCTCCCTTAAGCTAACTTGGTGAAGCTAGTGGGAGGATCATGATAAGCTGGTTCATCTGACTTCATCCTCTATATTATTTAAATCCTATAAAATTATTAGGTCCTTAAAATGATAAAGTTATGGAGATAACTGAGTCATAGCCTCCCATTAAGGTGTTTGATAATGAGTCCATTAACTCAATAATCATTGCAGACCCAAAGGCCTGGTGCTTGTTGACTAATGGAATTATCACTCATCATATGACGACTTGGAAGTGTCTCTCTAATGGTGGTTAGGTGAGCCAACCAAAGTTGGGCTTAATCATTCGTTGGTTAGATACACCAAGTATGATCATGTTAATGGTTGGACCTAACCGGATCCTTACAGTGGAGGCCAAAGCCTACTGATTAGGTTTCTGGGGCAAAATTAAAATTACTAGAAATTGTTTAGAGAAATAATTGGTTATGAACCTACCCTTAGATGTACATGGGTTGGCCAACCAAAGTTGGGCTTGTGTGCAGTCTAAGTGGATTCTAGTACCCGCTAAGGAATTAGGGTAATTCCTCGAATTGGAGGTAGAGGCTACCAATTCGAATAAAATAGTGGAAGAAACCTTTTGATTAAAGTCCAAATCTTTAGGTTTAATGAATCAATTGCTAATTAGGTTATGGTTCTCCTTTGTGCAAATATGGCCACTTCCCTATCGCTCCGATCATTGTTGGACAATGATAAGTTGGTGGGACCCAACTTCGGTAGCTGGTATCGAAAGTTGAAGATAGTCCTGGAGCATGAACGGATCCTATATGTGATAATAGATCCTGCACCTGAGGAACTAGCTGTCAATGCACGTGGAACAATCAGAGACACTTACCAGAAGTGGCTCAGTGATCGGACCACGGTGCGCTGTATCATGCTGGCTATCATGAGCGATGAGTTCAGTCGCAGATTCGAGACGGCTCAGCCAAAGGACAAGCTTCAAGTGTTGGAGGATGCTTTTGGCACACCCGATGACATGGAGAGGCACAAGACTAGTTGTGCCATCTTCAACGCCAAAATGCGGGATGGTGCCTCTGTCACTGATCATGTATTGTACATGATCGAGCTGATGGAATGATTGAGCAAGCTCGACTTTTCCTTGCATGAGCAGCTTGAGAAAGATGCAATACTTAACTCGCTGCCCAAGTCTTATCTCCCATTCCTCACTCATTATAGAATGACAAATCCTGAAGAGAACTACCACGGGTTACTGGGGTTGCTTCAGAACTTTGAGAAGGATCACCAACTTCACAAGGAGTCGGTGAATTTAGTGGGAGGTTCGTCTTCTGGTTCTCGACCTTTTAAGAAAGGGAAGAAGAACAAGAAGAAGAAAGTAAAGAAGGTGCAAGTTCAGGCTAGGACATCAGTGCAGAGCCAGACCAAAAAGGTCAAGCCTGATAAGAGTCTATTCTACTGGCAAGCACCCTAGATTAGATAGTGTATCAGATATCTACTTATGGCACTGTAGGCTAGGTCATATAAACAAGAACAGAATAAACAGGTTGACTCAAGAAGAAATCTTCGAAGTTAGTGATTGTGAATCACTTCCAACCTGTGAGTCCTGTCTTCTTGGTAAAATGACCAAGTCACCTTTTACTGAAAAAGGTGAGAGAGCTACTGAGCTCTTGAGCCTAGTACATACTGATGTATGTGGGCCCATGAGCACCAGTGCTAGAGGTGGATATTTCTACTTCATAACTTTCACAAATGACCTATCCCGATATGGATATATCTATCTGATGAAATATAAGTCAGATTCATTTGAAATGTTCAAACGATTCTGAAGTGAAGTAGAAAAATAAACTGGGAAGAGTATTAAAACTCTTCGATCTGATTGAGGAGGAGAATACCTTTCTAGTGAGTTTCTCACATATCTAGGAGAGAATGGGATTCTCTCCCAATGGACTCCTCCAGGAACACCACAGCATAATGGTGTGTTTAAAAGGAGGAATCGGACTTTGTTAGACATGGTCCGATCCATGATGGGTTTTTGCTAGCTTGCTGATATCCTTCTGGGGATATGCACTCGAATCGACCTGTTATCTGTTAAATAGGATTCCAAGTAAGTCTGTAATTAAGACTCCATATGAGATATGGACAGGGCGTAAGCCAGTACTTTCACACCTTAGGGTCTGGGGGTGCCCGGTCTATGTCAAACGATTAGTCACAGACAAACTTGGACCTACGTCTGACAAATGCTCATTCATAGGTACCCCAAAGAGACAAAAGGATATTTTTTCTACCATGCTGATGAACAAAAGGTGTTCGTCAGTCTTAAGGCAATCTTTTTAGAAAAGAAGTTCCTTGGTGAAGGAACCATTGCCTCTAAGGTTGAACTTGATGAAGTTCAGCAGGTAGAAGGACCGACACCAATAGCTGAACCTGAGTCGGATATGATTAGATCACATCCAGAGCCCAATATACCTGCACCATTAAGGCGATCCGATAGAGTACCGCATCAGCCGGACAGATACTACGGTTTTTTGGTCCGGGACGGTGATCCCATCGAACTTGATGAGAATAATGAGGATCCGATCACCTATATGGATGCTATGCAGAGACCTGATTTCGAGAAATAGCTTGAAGCCATGAAATCCGAAATGGAGTCCATGAAGATTAACGATGTATGGACATTGGTTGACCCACCTGAAGGGGTTAAACCCATTGGGTGTAAATGGGTCTTCAAAAGGAAGAGGGGCGCAGACGGAAAGGTGGAGACCTATAAAGCCCATCTGGTTGCCAAGGGGTATCGTCAACGTTATGGTATTGACTATGACGAGATGTTTTCCCTTGTGGCAATGCTCAAATCTATTCGGATATTGCTTGTAATAGCTGTCCATCTGGATTATGAGATCTGGCAGATGGATGTAAAGACAGCTTTCCTGAATGGAGAGCTGACTGAAGAGGTGTATATGATACAACCTGAAGGGTTTACATCCACAGATGAGTCCAAGGTGTGCAAGCTTCAGAGATCCATTTATGGACTGAAGCAAGCTTCTCGAAGTTGGAACATGTGTTTTGATAAGGTGATCAAAACGTATGGCTTCATTAAGAATGGAGAAGAGCCCTGCATCTATAAATGGCCAAATGGTCCAGTTGTGGTATTCCTTGTCTTGTACGTGGATGATATTCTCTTAATCGAGAATGACATCCCCGCACTACAGAAAATAAAAGTTTGGTTGTCATCACAGTTCTCCATGAAGGACTTGGGTGAAGCATCTTACATCCTAGGATGAAGATCTATATGGATAGATCTAAAAGGATGCTTGGGTTATCCCAGTCCATGTACATAGACACTGTGTTGAAGAGGTTCAGCATGGAGAATTCCAAGAAGGGCTATCTATCGATAGGCCAAGGAATTTCTCTCTCTAAGAAGGATTGTCCGACAACTCCTGAAGAGAGAGAGCGTATGAGTAGAGTCCCATATGCTTCAAGCCG